>NW_024345872.1:1407984-1490456 GCF_902729225.1 Pteropus medius | reverse complement strand
TCTCATACTAAAGACCAGGTCTTTCTGAGGAGACCCTCGGGCACTATAGGGAGTCTAATAACTCCTTCATTTTCATGAAGAGTAGTTCATTACTTTGCCCCACTGTGGCTCTGTAGACACTTGCCTTTTCCAAAACGCCTTATTTAAAAAAAAAATTCATTAGATATTTACTGAGCATCTATTATGTGTCTGGCATTATTCCAGAAACTGGGGTGTAACATTAAACAAAATAGAGAAAACCCTTTGCTCTCTTGGAGCTTTCATTGTTTTGGAAATCATGTGTTCTCAGTAGATCTTTGTACTTGTTATTCTGGTGACTATGTTAGGGGTATCTCTTATAAGATGATGGCTGAAGTGCTTCATTTCTTCACCAGAAAGCCTAGAGCTCTAACTAAGCTTAGGTCCCAGTCCCTGTGCTGTTTGGCACAAGTCTCGTTCTTTGCATGGCTTACATGGTATGTGCACATAATACTCTAAGCTTATCTGGCCTCTAATTATCTGTCTTACACCATGTCCTTTCTCTCTATGTTTTAATTTAAGCTATTATCATCTCTCACCTGGACTAATGTGTTTTCTTCCAACCTATCTCTGTTTTTGCATTTTCCTCCTAACACCCCACTCCATCCTAGTCTTAACCCAGCAACTAAAGCAATAGTTTTAAAATGCGAATTTGATGGTATCACTCCAGAATTTTTTTCCAAATAAAAACTAAACGTCACAAAAGTCCCCGCTCCTGGTCTGGCCTTTATCTTCATCTCCGGTCTCATCTTCTAGAACTCACTGCTGGCACCTGAAGGTTCAGCTGTTTTGAGCTATTTAAACTTTGTAAACATATTGTATTATTTCACACCTCCATGTCTTTATCTCTACTGATGTAATAACAAAGTCTAGAATGCCTTTTTTACCCTCTCTGCCTAACTAGCTTCAATTAATCTTTTTTATGGCTTTGTCGAGATATATTTCACATAACAACCAATTCACTCATTTAAAATGTACAATTCAATGGTTTGTAGTTTAGCCACACAGTTGTGCAACAATCCCCACTATTTAATGATGGAACATCTTTGTCCCCCTAAAAGGAACTTTGTATCTATTAGCAGATACTCTCCATTTCTCCCCACACTCCTCTCTCCACCCACCTAGCCAGCCTCTGGCAAAAATTAATATAGATTTGTCTATTCCATAAAGAGCTTTCTTTTATTTTTTATTTTTTCAATTACAGTTTACATTCAATATTATTTTATATTAGTTTCAGGTGTACAGCATAGTGGTTAGACATTCATATAATTTGCAAAGTAATCCCTCAATAACTCTATTACCCAATTGGCACCATACATAGTTATTACAATATTATTGACTATATTTCCTATGCTGTACTTTGCATCCCCATGACTATTTTGTAACTGCCAATTTGTACTTCTTAATCCCGCCATCTTTTTCACCCAGCCCCCTAACCCATCTCCCATCTGGCAATCATTAGTTTGTTCCCTTATCTATGAATCTGCTTCTGTTTTGTAACAAAAAAGTTGCTTATTTTGTTCTTTAGATTCCACATATAAGTGAGATCATATAGTATTTGTCTTTGTCTGACTTATTTCACTTGGCATAATACTCTCTAGGTCCATCCATGTTGTCACAAAATGGGAAGAATTCATTCCTTTCAATGGCCAAGTAATTGTGATTGTATAAATGTACTACTTCTTCTTTATCCGATAGTCTATTAATGGGCACTTAGGTTGCTTTCATATCTTGGCTATTGTAAATAGCACTGTAGTGTACATAGGGGTACACATATCTATTCAAATTAGTGTTTTGGATTTCTGTGTATAAATACCCAGAAGTGGAATGGCTGGATCATAAGGTAGTTCTAATATTTTTAATATTTTGAGGAACCTCCAAGCTATTTTCCATAGAGCATGAAAATTCCCTTTTCTCCACATCCTCACCAAGACTTGTTTTTTTTAATTTACCGATGATAGCCATTCTGACAAGTGTTAGCTGATATCTTATTGTGGTTTTAATTTGCATTTCTCTGATGATTAATGATCTTGAGCATCTTTTCATATGTCTATTGGCCATCCATATTTCCTCTTGGAGAAATATCTATTCATGTCTCCTGCCCATTTTTAACTTAAATTGTTTTTTTTTTTTTTGGTGTTGAGTTGTATGAGTTCTTTGCAAATTTTACCTATTAGCCCCTCATCAGATGTATCATTGCTTTATACCTTCTTCCATTCAGGTTATCTTTTTGTTTTGTTGATGGTTTCCTTTGCTGTACAAAACCATTTTAGTTTGATGTAGTCCTTTGTTTATTTATTTTTTATTTATTTTTAATTTTTCTGGCTTTACTGAAATATAACAGACAATTAGTTGCTCATATTTACATTGTACAATTCAATGAGTTTTTTTTCCAATTATGATTGGCATACAATAATATATTAGTTTCAGTTGTACAGCATAGTGATTAGAGATCTATATAACTCATGAAGTGATCACCCCACAAAATCTAGTACCCTTTTTCCCCCTTACATGTTTATTACAACATTATTAACTATTTTCCTTATGCTATACTTTTGTTTTTCTTGACAAGGATATATTAGAAAAATATTACTAAGAGCAGTGATAGAGCATTTACTGCTTATATTTTCTTCTGGGAGTTTTATGGTTTGGGGTCTTACATTTAAGTCTTTAATCCATTTTCAATTTATTCTTGTATATGATGTAAGAAGATGGTCTAGTTTCATTTTTTTTTTACATGAATCTGTCTAGTTTTCCCAACACCATTTACTGAGTAGGCTGTCTTTACCCCATTGTATATTCTTGCCTACTTTGAATTAGATTAATTGACAATATAGACATAGGTTTATTTCTGGGCTCTCTATTCTGTTCCATTGATCTCTGTGTCTGTTTTTATGCTAATACCATGCTGTTTTGATTACTATAGTTTTGTAGTATAGATTGATGTCAAGTAACATGATACCTCCAATTTTATTCTTCTTTCTCGAGATTTCTGTGGCTATTCAGGGTCTTTTGTGGTTCCATATAAATTTTTAGGATTATTTGTTCTAGTTCTTTGAAAAATGTCATTAGTATTTTTATAGGGATTCCATCAAATCTATAGATTATTTTGGATAATATGGACATTTTAACAATGTTAATTCTTCCTATCTATGACCCCGGTGTATGCTTCCATTTACTTGTATCTTATTCAATTACTTTCTTCAATATCTTACAATTTTTTGAGTACAGGTCTTTCACTTCTTTGGGTAAATTTATTCCTAGGTATTTTATTTTTTGATGCAATCATAAATGAGATTGTTTTCTTAATTTCTCTTTCTGATAATTCATTTTTGGTGTATAAAATGCAACCAACTTCTGAATATTAATTTTGTATCCTGCTACTTTATTGAATTCATTTATCAGTTCTAATAGTTTTTTGGTGGACTCTTTAGGGTTCTCCATGTATGGTATCATGTCATCTACAAATGACAGTTTTACTTCTTCCTTCTCAATTTGAGTTCCTTTTATTTCTTTTTCTTGTCTGCTGTGGCTAGGACTTTCAATACTATGTTGAATAAAAGTGGTGAAAGTGGACATTCTTGTATTGTTCCTCATCTCAAGGAAAATGCTTTTAGCTTTTCCCTATTGAGTTTGATGTTAGCTATGGGTTTGTCATATATAGCCTTTATTGCATTGAGTTATGTTCCCTCTCTTTCCACTTTGCCAAGAAGTTTGTTTTTATCATAATTAGATGTTGGACTTGTTAAATGCTTTCTCTGCCTCTATTGATAGGATAATATCATTTTTTTATTCTTCATTTTTGTTTAATGTGGTATATCATGTTAATCAATTTGCAGATATTAAACCAAAATTGCATCACAGGAATAAATTCCACTTGATCATGGTGTATGATCTTTTTAATGTATTGCTGAATTCGGTTTGCTAAAATGTTGTTGAAGATATTTACATCAATGTTCATCAGGAATATCAGCCTTTGATTTTCTATTTTGTAATGTCTTTGTCTGATTTTGGAATCAGGGTAATAGCAGCCTCAAAAATGAGGTTGGAAGACTTCCATTTTCTTGAATTTTTTGGAATAGTTTGAGTAGGATAGGTGTTAAATTTTTGAATGTTTGGTAAAATTCACCTGTGAGCCATCCAGTCTAGGACTTCTGTTTGTTGAGAGTTTATTGATTACTTACTCAATTTCATTAGTAGTAATTGGTCTGTTTAGATTTTGTTTCTTGTTGATTCAATCTTGAAAAATGGTATATTTCTAGGAATTTATTCATTTCTTCCAGATTGTCCAATTTGTTAGCATATCATTGTTCATAGTATTTTCTTCTTCTTCTATTTTTTGTACTATTTTCTTACGATCCATTTCATTTCCGTGGTGTCAGTTGTCACTTCTCTTCTTTCATTTCTGATTTATTTATTTGGGTACTCCCTTACTCTTTTTGTTTCTTGATGTGTCTGGTTAAAGGTTTATCAATTTTGTTTATCTTTTCAAATAGCCAGTTCTTGGTTTCATTGATTTTGTGTACTGTTCTTTTTTTTTTTTTTAATTTATGTTTTTTACTCTATTTCATTTATTTCCAGTTTGATCTTTACTATTTCCTTTCTTCTACTCACTTTAGGCTTTGTTTGCTGTTATTATTTTCTAGTTTTTTTTTTAGGTGTAAGGTTAGAATATTTATTTGAGATGTTTTCTGTTTCTTGGGGGTAGGCCTGTATTGCTATGAATTTCTATCTTAGGACTGCTTTCACTGCATCCCATAGATTTTGAGTCATTGTGCTGTCATTTTCATTTGTCTCAAGGTAGCTTTCAATTTCTTTATTGATCTCATTGTTAACTCACTCATTGTTTAGTAGCATGTTATTTATCCTTCATGTGTTTGTGTGTTTTTCTGTTTTTCTCTTGTAATTGATATCTAGTTTCATACTATTGGAGTGAAGAAGATACTTGACATGATTTCAGTCTTCTTAAATTTATTGATACTTGTTTTGTGGCCTAACTTGTGGTCTATCTTGGAAAATGTTCCATGCGAACTTAAAAGAATGTATATTCTGCTGCTTTGGGACACAATGCTCTATAATATTAATTAATTTCATCTGGTCTAGTATGCCACTTAGGGTCATGGCTTCCTTGTTGATTTTCTGTCTGGAAGACTTGTCCAATGGTATCAATGGGGTGTTAAAGTCATCTACTATGACTATATTACTGTTAATCTCTCATTTTATGTCATCAATATTTGCCTTAATTATTTAGGTTCTTTTATGTTTGGTACATAAATGTTCACAAGGGTTGTATTCTCTGGTTTGATTGATGCTTTTATCATTATGAAATATCCTTTGTCTCTTATAGCCTTTGTTTTAAAGTATTTTGTTTGTTTGTTTATTTGGTATAAGTATTGCTACCCCAGCTTTTTTGTGTTTACATTCACATGAAATACCTTTTTACATCCCTTTACTTTCAGTCTGTGTGTGTATTTCAATCTGAGGTGGGTCTCTTGTAGAGAGCATATATATTTGTCTTGTTTTCTTGTCCATTCAGCAACTCTATGTCTTTTTATTGGTGCATTTAATCCATTTACACTTAATGCAATTGTTGATAGATATGTCAATAAATAAGGCTATGGAAAACTGGTTATTTCCAGCTTCCTTTCCTTGGATTCAGGAAAATGGCAAGTTTGTTTTTATATATTGTAGATTGTAAATAACATTAAATTAAAATATTTTATGATTTTCAATAGGGAGACTTTTCTACCAGTATGGAATTTCAATGTAATATTGAAAGGACATGAAATAAGATATGTAGTTATTGCCATTTTATTATTCATATTTTTTATTTTTTTTCTTTTTATTAAACAAGTCTCTTTAACATTTCTTGTAATACTGGTTTGGTGGTGATGAACGCCTTTAGCTTTTTGTTGTCTGGGAAGCTATGTATATGCTTTGATTCTAAATGATAGCTTTGATGGGTATAGTAACGTTGGTTGTAGGTCCTTGCTTTTCATTACTTTGAATATTTTGTGCCAGTCACTCTGACTTGAAAAGGTTCTGTTGAGAAATCAGCTGACAGTTTTATGAGAGTTCCCTTGTAGGTACCTAACTGCCTTTTTCTTGCAACTTTTAAGATTCTCTCGTCTTTAACCTTTGATATTTTAATTATGACATGTCTTGGTGTGGGCCTGTTTGGGTTCATCTTATTTAGGACTCTCCATTCCTTTTGAACAAATATGTATATTTCCTTTACCAGGTTAGGGAATTTTTCTGTCATTATTTCTTCAAATGTGTTCTCAATCCCTTGCTCTCTCTCTTCTCTTTCTGGTACCTCTATGATGTGAATGTTGTTATGCTTGATGTCATTCCAGAGGTCCCGTAAACTATCCTCATTTTTAAAATTTTTTATTCTTTTGCTGTTCTGATTGGAGATTTTCTTCTTCCTTATCTTCTAAATCGCTAATTCAGTCCTCTGCTTTGTCTAATTTGCTGTTGGTTCCTTCTAGCATATTCTTCATTTTAGTTATTGTATTCTCCATTTCTGACTTTTTTTATGGTTCCTATGTTCTTTTTTATGGTTACTATCTCTTTGTTGTTATTCTATGTTCTTTGAATATCCTTATAACCAGTGTTTTGAACTCTGTATCTGATAAATTGCTTGCCTCCATGTCTTTTAGTTCTTTTTCTGGAGTCTTCTGTTCTTTCATTTGTGATATGTTTCTTTGTCTTCTAATTTTGGCTTCATATCTGTGTTTAATTCTATGTATTAGGTAGATCTGCTATGTCTCCCAGTCTTGGTAGGGTGTCTTTATGTAGGAGGTGTTCTGTGGGACCTAGTGGTGCAGTCTCTCTGATCACCTAAGCTTAATGTTCCAGGTGTTCCTTGTGTGTGATGTGTGTGTGCCCTCCCATTGTCGTTGAGCCTTGACTGCTGTTTGCATTTCAATGGGAGGGATTGACTCTCAGGCTTACCAGTTGTCATAATTTGCCACAACCACAGTGTACAACCTGCTTTGGTGGGGCTGACCTCAATGAGTGGGTTTTGCTCCAATGGACTCTATTACCTGCTGAGACCACCGTTTTTGGCATGCTGCTTGCAAGACTAATTGGTGGCGCTCTGTTTTGGTCTGAAGCTGACCATTGGGTGTGTTGGTTCTGGGGCCTCATGGGAGGAGCTCTCATGCATGCTGCCTGTTACTGGCCTGTGGCTACCTGGTAGGAGCTACAAACTGGTTTGTTGCTTCCTGTGCTGGACCTGGAGGCATTTGGGAGAAGCCATGCTGGGATATAAGGTTGGTTACCATTAGTACCATGCCTGGGGAAGGTTAGCAAAATGCTCATGGAACCTCGAGGTCTGCTGCAACCTGCTAGCTATTTGTAAGGCAGAGCTGGTGAAGGAACCTTCTTTGGTAAGCAACTTAGGTGAGGCTTGGTCTCAGGAAGTCACCAGAGCGGGAGATGTGAGCGAGTTCACCAGGCCAGTGGAGTTTCAGATTTGGCAGTGTCAGGGGAGGGCTCAACAGAGGAAAGATGGCACCCCCGCCCCATAGGCTGCATGAGAGGATGACTCAACACAGGGACAATGGCGGCTGTCTCTCCAGTTCTTACCCTGAAGCCACAAAACTTAGCCTCTCCCTGTATGTCTCTGGTGCATCCTGAGCTGCCTCCCTTCTGCTCTAGCCCAGGATGAGTGCCTGGAAGCAAAGGAGTCTGCGTGTAAGCCCTTTAAGAGGATGCCTGGGTTTCTGGCAGCCTTCTGTCTCACCTGGATGGACAGAATCACCACTGTTTTTCACAGCCAGATGTTGTAGGACCTTCTTTTTCTCAGCACTGGTGCTCTGGGCTGGAAAGCTGGGTCTAGGGCTGCGAATCCTCACTCCTCAGGAGGTCCTCTGCAGCTGAGATATCCTTTCTGATTCTCAACCACCACGCATGGATGTGGAGATAGCCCATTTGCATCTCTGTCCCTCCTACCAGTCTCACTGCAGCTTCTTCTTTATATCCTTTGTTATGGGAATTCTGTTCAGCTAGTCTTCAGATGGTTCTCCAGGTTGACTGTTCTATAATTTAGTTGTAATTTTAATGTGGTCATGGAGGAGGCAAGCACAGTGTTTACCTACTCCACCATCTTGACTGGAAGCTCCCAGAATCATCTTTCAAGACTTTTTTAGGTGTTGTCCCTCCGTTTGCCTCTCAGACCTCTGATTTCAAAGTCTCTCCTCCAGGCTCCAATAATACCCCTCATATGGCTCTGTCATAGCGCTTAACTCACTGTATTCTTGCCTGTCTCCCCATGGGAAATGACTTACTTATCTCTGAAACCCCAATGTCTAATACTTGGCCTGGCTTAGAGAAAATACCATGTAACTACTGGCTAAATGAATGAGTGATTTTCAGGAAGCCCTGACAGGGAGCAAGGTCTCTCAGTGAGTGGGTGAGAGATGAGTGAATACACAGGCAAAGCCAAACGGTGGATGTTTAAGTGCTCATTTTTTAGCTCACTTGCACTTAGATGAACCACAACACTAATATCTATCCCATCTCTATAGTTTGTATGCAGATTCCAGAACCTAGGGAAACATTACCATAAATGGTGCAGAGGAAGTATATCTTCAGGAAATATTTATGATACAGAAGTTTAAGCTTTACCTGTGGGACTAGCAGCAATACTCTCATGCCATGTTCCTGCTTAACTTGTTCAATTTTCTATTCTCTCTCTCCGTCTCTCTCTCTGTCTCTCTCTCTGTCTGTCTGTCTCTCTCTCTCTCTCATTATCTCTCATTATCTCAATCTCTCTCTCCCTTCTCCACTCCAGCCCTTCCTTCCTCCTTCTTTCTCTCTTCCTTCCTCCCTCACCCCCTCCCTCACATCCTTGGGATATTTGCCTTTATTTGTAAAGCACATTTCAGAATATTGCTGATTAATTACTTAAGTACTTAGATGTAAAAGAAATTAACTTTAGCATGTGATGTCTGAACATGAATCCATTTTGAAAGTTGTTTAATTGTTTCATTTAATTCACTACATATCTTTTTACTTAGTTAAATATTTAAAAAGCTCATTAGCAATGGAATATAAAACAATTTGCAAACACAGTGGATATGAAGATACTCAACCATCTCATTTTCAGCATTTTATTGACTAGAGACAAATTGGTGTGTACTCTGACTTTGGCCACCACTGTCTGCCTTTCTCTTTTTCTGTCCCTATTTCAAACTTCCTCATTCTTCTCTTCTCCTTATCTCTTACTCTATCTTCCCTGTCTCCTCTCTTCTTCATTCCTGATCTCTTTTGCTCTTTTTTGATTCTCTCCTCCACCCATTTCACTGTATGAGCCTTTCTTTATGTCTCACTTTGTGTTTCTCTTCTACTTTTTCATTCTTCTTCCTGACTAGTCCCCTTTCTCTTTCTTTCCTTCTGTTTTTATCACCCAGGATAAGGTAAGAAGAGAGAGTGTGTGTGGAGTAGGGGAGTTGAGTAAGAAAAGAGAGAATGGGGAGAAATTGACAATGGGACTATAGTGTACCTGACATATTATCTGCCACCAAAAGGAATGTGCCCTGGTCCAAACCTATATTCCCTTCCCTTCAAGGTAAGGCACACAATTGCTTTGTGCTTCACTTTTCTCTCACTTATAAAATTAAAACAAAATAATATGTTCTCAGACTACTTCAAAAGATGTTGTTAGGGTCAAACTTGGGAATGAATATGAAAAATATTTGAAAAAATCCAGACCCTGTTATTGGAAGCACTCAGGGAAAGGGTGGGAAGATTGCTGCCTTGCACTGTGCAGGGATCTAACTAACTGAGGATTACACTTCTTGCTTTTCTGAGGAATGTGTGTGTTTTTTTTTCTTTGTTATACTCATCAAATCACTTGGTTGTATGTGTGCCTTGATTGAATGTTTTTAGTATCTTCGGAGGGGAAGGATAACTTGTTCTTTTGTATGCTGTTGATTTTTATCCCTTCCTTTTCTCTTGCCTTGGGCTAGCAAATGGAACTTCCAGCAGCCAGCTCTCTACCCCCAAGTCTAAGCAGTCTCCTATCTCTACGCCCACCAGTCCTGGCAGCCTCCGGAAGCACAAGGTATTATGTCTCTTATACCTTACTAAATCCCTTTGCACTTGGACTTTTTTGAATGGCTGGGTGAGGGTTTTCTTTTCCGTTGACTTCAACAGATGCTAGAATTTCCTTTCATCTGGTCCATTAGTGTGAAGTCTTGGGATTCCGCACAGGGGCCAAGCTTCCAGTCACTTTTATTTATTCCTCTGACCCCCGGGTTGTTTACTTAGGTTACATTGAACCAAAACAAAGAGGCACAGAGGTCCCAGATATGCATTCTGAGCTAATAGTATCACCAAACAATGGCTCAGGAAATGGGTTGAGCACTTGTCTGTCCAATTCATAGGCATAGCAAAGAGAGCATTAAGCATATGTTGCCAGGTACCGGTCCATAGAAGTGATATAAATATAGCCGTCAAAGAAAGTTAGCACTGAGTTACTTCCTTTAGATTTGCTGGACATCAAAACATTTTATTGACTAGAGATAGACCCTACTTTTACTATGTATTCTTTACCAGGTAGATTCTGGTACAGCATAGGAGGAGAGGGCACATATACACTGCATTGGCCCTGGGCATCATTTACACTTCTAAGTCATCCCAAGTAAATATACCATTAAAATAATAGAAGTGTGTAGATTTGCTAGCCCCACTTCCCAAACAGATTATCACCCTGAAATCTCTTCTGTATAGAAAATCTGGAGTGGTCACTGACTTGGACCTCATCTCTGAGGCAATGTGAATGTGGCGGTCTCCGCTCTGATTACCAAACTCTAGAGCAACTTACTTCAGGATTCTCTTGTCTTCTGCCTGCTCACATGACTTAATGTAAGATGGGAAAAGGCAAAAACCCACCAATGTGGCCAATTCCATCACAGAATCGTAGATAGTCAGAGCTGGAAGAGATCTTAGACAGAGATATATTAGTTTCATTTGATTCTCTCAATGATTTCGTCAGGTATTGATATTTTACAATTGAGGAAATTATGACTCAAAAAGGTTAAATTACTTAGTAGGATAACATAGCTAGGTAGTAGCAGAGAGAAGATTGGTACCCAAATTACTGCTGGAAGTATGCTAGAGCCAGTTCACACTAGGTCATGTTTGCTGATTGTACATTGCTTCCCAACTCTGTTTTCAGTGACATTGTGTTGGTAACTAGAACACCACTCTGGTGGGAAGATTTATACCATGGAAGTCAGCTAATACTACAAACTCAAGGTTATTTTTCCCCACATAAAGTCAATTGTTAAGATTTAACAGCATACCACTGCCTGATATCCATTTTCATTTCCTTTTCTCTGCATTAGGATTTTAATTTCTTGGTTAATCTGATGATTACCTGCTTTAGCATTCATAATGCCTGTTTCATTCCTTTTGTGACCTCTTTAACTTCTGGTATTGACCCTGACCAGACCTTTTAATTGTCCTGCTAAGCTACTTGGTTTCCCCAAAGGAGGAGCTGCTGAACTGTCTGTGTAGCCAACATTACCCAGAGATTGTGAGATGGATGAAAACTGCTTTTGCAGTCAGCTTTTAGTTATTTTTCTGAGCAACAAAGCTTGTTAATATGGACATTCCAAGATGGGGAGTAGGCCACTTCTGTGGTTCCACTCTCCACACAGAACCTCTTCTGCAGCATTGCTCTTTACTGTATCTTGGCCCTGTGTATTTCTTTCTTTACTTTCCTTTTGAGAAGTGTGACCTATGTCAGCACCTTCCATTAGTACTTTTCCCAAATAGCTGGGAGAAGCTTGGACACTTACTTAGTCTGCACACTTTAGTCATTCAGCTTTTTAGTTGACATGTTCAATTCATTTAGACTGAGGACTCATCATTCATAAACCCATTGAGGTCAGTGCTAGCATTGTTAAGCCATTTCTTCTGGTTGGGCTTACAGGCATTTTGTGTATGTGATTGATTGCTTGATTGATTGATTGATTTATGTTAATTCTAAAATCTAATTTAACCACTGAAGGTCTAGAATAAGCTATAGGTGGCAGCATTGTTAGAGCCTTACTGTTTTCTTAACTGGAATTTTCAGTGTATCATTCTATTTTTAAAATTACTCTTATGACAGTTAAGCAAACTAAAATTAAGTAATAAATTATATAACTTTCTAGAGCAAACTTAAAAATTTTGGAGAATAATTTTTAATAATTTTTAAAGTTTTTACTTTTATATCATTTGAAGTTTACAGAAGAGTTGTAAGAACAATAAAGAACTTCTGTGTACTCTTTACAAAGATTCATCAGTTCTTTATATTTTGCCTCATTTATGTTTGTACTTTCTCTCTACACATACACACACATACATTTTGCTATTTTTTAATCATTTGAGATTAAGTTGCAGATATTATGCCCTTTTTCCTCTAAATACTCCAGTGTGTATTTCCTAAGAATAAAGACATTTTCTTTTATAACCATAGTACAATTACGAAAATTGGGAAATTCACAGTGCTGCAATACTATTATATACTCTATAGTCCATATTCAAATTTTATCAATTGCCCCAATAATATTCTTTTTCTAGTCCAGCATCCAATCCAGAATGATACATTGCCTTCAGTTTTCATGTCTCTTTAGTATTCTTTAATCTAATAAAGTTCTTCAGTCTTTGTTTTATCTTTTAGTACAGTATATTATAGAACAAAACAGTGCAGGCCATTTATTTGGTGGAATGTTTTTTGATTTAGGTTTGTCTAATGTTTCTTTGCGATTAGATTTAGATTATGCATTTGGGACAGAAGTGTCATAGAAATGGCGTTGTGGCTCTCGGTGTATCCTGCCAGGAAGCAATAGCCTCATATTTATACCACCAATGATGGAGGATGAACTGGTTTTTCTGAATAAGCTCAAAAGTATCTTGTTCCTTGACTCAGTACCCCTGGAGCTGAGGTATCAGCTTCTTGCTTCTCCTCCTTTCACACAGCTACCTGAGCCTTAGCACCATCAAGGTCCTTGGGCAGTGAGCCTAAGCAGATCTCATCTGAACATCTATTCAAGTGGACCTGAAAGGTGTGAGTCATGGTGGAGACAGGAAACAGATGGCTAAGGCTATAATTCTCCTTCTGCACAATTGGAAACAAACTCGAAGTCCCAGCATCCCTTCGATAACTTTTGATGGCTGTGGCAGGGCCCGAAGCTGTAATCAGCCTCTTGGCTTCCCCTCTTAAGCAGCTCATGGAGAAGTCTCTTTAAAGCAGCTGTAACGGGGTTAGCCAAAGTCCAGCATACTCAAGTGCTACAATATGGACAAAAAGTAAATCCTTGTATAGTTAATGAGAACAACATTTTACATTTCCATACTGCTTTATATTTTTGCTAGCCATTTTCTCATTTACCCTTGTGATGAGCCTGTGAAGACACAGGGTGGGTAGCATTTCCATTTTACAGATGATAAAAAGGAGGTACTGGGGTTAAAGACAGCCCAAGTATGATTCAACAATTTGGAGAAGATAATATATTAAAGATGTTCAAAGATTTTAGAAACATAAGAAACATTTTTTTATTTATTTTTATATTCTTTCCAGGTTACCGATTGCACTCATCACTTTAAATTTGGAGGCATTTTGCTTGCAAAGTTGTCTGGAGATTGAAGGAAATATATTCATATATTATTAGAAAATATAACTAACATTATTTAAATATACATTTTTCTGTGTTTCCAGACTTTTTTTGGTCATCCTCTAAGTGCTTGGAGAGATAGTTGGATTAATAAAGCAGGATCTTGACCCTCAAATCACAGACACCACTCTTAAGTGGATTTTGGTAGTGCAGTGAACAGTGAACAAAAGAGCTGCAGAAACATGAAGGAGGGTGGGAGATGAGGAAAGCTTTACAGACTAGGTGATATTTAAGTGGGGCCTTGAAGCCTGGGTAGGCTTTGATGGTTAGTGAAGAGAACCAGTGTTCCAGCTTTAAAAAAATCAACAAAAACAAAGCCACACCATTAAAAAAGTGCAGGGTGCACTTGGGAAAAAGCAAACTCAAAGTGGAAGCCAGGTTTCTCAAAACTCCTCTCTGACTTCCTTTGGACTATAAGCTCCTTGGACCAGAGACCAAATTTTTGTTTCCTCTAATGCAAGAGTATTGCCAACACAGCTGTATTTGTTACATTTTGTTCTGTAGGGATCCCAGGGACTAAGCAAATGAATTTCAGGTGCAAGTTATTTGTATTGTTAAACAATATGTGTGTTTCTGTATTTCTACATATCAATCAACAAAAACAGAATGTTAAGATAATTCCTTTTCCTAAACATTGTTCTACCCATACGAGGAAATATATTTTGAATAGTAAATAAATTGATGGAGAACAGAAGTACAGAAGTTCATACTTAGGGCTAGTCGTATGGATTGTCTCCACAGCCTGCATTTCACCCTACCCATTCCAAGATATAGTAGCTGTGAGTGGAGTCTCCTCATGATTCCACCCCAAGGCCTCTTCCGTGTCCTTTGAGATAAGAGTCTGGAAAAATTACTTCCAGATAAAAATTATTTTCAGATAATTATTTCCACCAAACAACTACACTGAAGGGTCTGTTACATGAACGATTAATAGCAATGGTGAATGCTGAAGCCCAGCAGTTCAGAGTGGTTGGACTCAAGGTGGCCTCCATAATGAAGAGGCCTTTTTATATTGCCTGATAAATGCCCAGGGAGTTAACTAACTTGGCATTGTCTGTCTCATTTCTCTTGCTTTGTTATAGCCAAAGAACAACAAAATGCAATGATCTAAATTATATTTTATAGAATTTTGGAACTAAAAGGAACCTTAAAGATCTTATAGTCCTTGGTTTTCAAATGTAGAAGCAAAGGCCCTGAAACAGGGAAGTGAAATGGCAAAGCTAGGCTTAGAACCTAGGTGTCCTGGCTCTTAATCCTGTGCTCTTTCTACTACAGTGGACTTGCTTTATGTGTAAATTTAACTTATGGGATTCACAATAGTCACAATATAGTCATAGAAAAAACTACTGAAAAACTATCTCATATTTGTACACATCATTATATACTGAATATTACAGTATGCATTATACATTGCTACATGCATATTGCTGTATAGGGTTGCATGCTCAGGAATCACATAAATGTAAGAGATTTTCAAAGATACTATTTCTAAATAACAGCTTATTGAGATGTAATTCATATACTATAAATTATACCTTTTTAAAAGAGTACAGTTTAGTGGTTTTACTAGTCACACAGTTGTGCAAGAATATATTCATCACCCTCAAAGGAAACTCTATGCCCAATAGTAGTCACAGCCCCATCCCCCTCTACCCATGCCCTAGCAACCACTAATCTACTACTCTGTGCTCCTATGAGTTAGCATATACTGACCATTTCATATAAATTTCCCTCTGAGCCCTGCTTGAGCTGCATCCTATAACTTTTGCTATATTATTATTATTATTAATTATTTTATTATAACTCAAGAGTATTTTCTAGTTTCCATATAATTTATTTTTAGACCTATTAGCTATTTAGCAATATGTCGTTTAATTTTCACAAATTTGTGAATTCCCCCAATACCTTTCTGTTATTGTTTTTTAATTTAGTTCCACTGTAGTCAAAGAACATATTTTGTATGATTTCAATCCTTTTAGGTTTGTTGAGACTTGTTTTATGACCTAACATATGATCTATCCTGCACAACCTTCCATGGGCACTTGAGAAGAATATGTTCTGCTGTTATTGGATGGAGTATTTTAGAGATGTGTAATTGTAGTGTTGTTCAAGTCTTCTCTTTCCTTCTTGGTCTTCTGCCTAGTTATTCTGTCTATTGAAGGTTCGAGGTATTGAAGTCTTCAACTATTATAGTTGAATTCTTTATTTCCCCCTTCAGTCATTTTTTATTTCACGTATTTGGGTACTCTGTTGTTCAGATGCATATATATTTATAATTATGTTTTAGGGTATATTAACCATTTTATCATTATAAAATGTCCTTCTTTGTCTCTAGTAACAATTTTTGTCTTAAAGTCTATTTTTTTTCTGATATTAGTATAGCCACTCCAGCTCCCTTTTGGTTACTAACTGCATGTTAAATCTTTTTCCATCTTTTTACTTTCTACCTATTTGTGTCTTTGAATCTAAATTGTATCTCTTTCAAACAACATAGGGGTGAATCATGTTTTTTTCTTTAATCTATTCTGACAATATCTGCCTTTTCATTTGAGTGTTTGATCTACTTATATTTAATACAATTACTAGTGAAGTGGGAATTACATAACCCATTCTGCTACTTTCTATTTGTCTTATATCTTTTTCCCCCTTAATCCCTAGATTTCTGCCTTTTTTTGTGTTAAATATATTTCTATGTACCATTGCAATTTCTTTATTCTATTTTTACTCATTTTATTTTGAGTTATTTTCTTAGTGATTGCCCTGAGGATTATAGTCAACATCTTAACACAATCTACTTTGAGTTAATATCAACTAATTTCAATTGTATACAAAATTTTTGCTATAGTATAGCACTGTTACTTCCCCCCTCCCTTTCTGCTCTTATCGACATACAAATTACATCTTTATACATAATAAGTCCACCAAAGCATTTTTACAACTATTTTATGCAGTTGTCTTTTGAAATAGATAATGGAAGATTTACAAAAAATAAATTTGTACCATCTTTTGCATTTACCTATGTATTTATCTTTACAGGTATTCTTTATTTTCTATGTGGATTTGAATTACTGTCTGTTGTCCTTTCATTTCTCCCTGAAGGATTCTCCTTAGCATTTCTTGTAGGATATGTTTGCTAGTGATGAATAATCTGTCTTTATTTATCTGGGAATTGTCTTGATTTATGCTTCATTCTTGAAGGATAATTTTGTTAGATTTCCTTAAATGCTTTGATCCAATAAGCCTCCCAGCCTTTGCTGAGGGTTGTGTATGTATGTGTGTTGGGGCATGATTTCAATGCTCTGTCAGGCAGTTTACATCTTTGTCTTAGCCTTCAATTGCTGCTTGCAGAGAGCCTCAAGGCCACCCAAAGGTGAGAGATTAGGGGTTTGGGGTCTTTTCTGAGGTTATGCACAGTCCTGAACATGTGTCTGGCCTTAGAGATATTTTGAAGCTTAGGAATATTTTGGAGCTTTTCAAAGTCTCTTATGAACATTAATTCTCCAGCTTTTCCTTTTAAGGTTTTGAGCAGCTTCATTTGCCCCAAATGTTTCCCCTACCTCAGGCAGCTGTGATTTTAAACAATTGCAGCTGATTAATGCTGCCTAAAAAAGGCTGTTCATAGTGAGTGTACTCTGAGTTAGGTCAAATAAAGAAGAGCTCTACAAATGGGAGTTTCCAGGGAGCTACAAGACAAGTCAAAAAAGGACAATTCTCTTGGAATGGAGCATTTTGGGGAGCTCCGAATTCATTCTGCATCCTCCAGGGGCTGCTAAGGTGCTGTTTTTCATATACTCTAGTGGTGAGTCTGTTAGTTTTCAAAGCTATCCTGGAGCTAGGGAGAGGGAGAATGAAAATAAGGTGAGTTAAAGCACCTGAATCTTCATATTCTTACTGAGATTAATCCATTTTTCTTGAATAAACACTTTTTGGATTGTTGCAAGTCTTTGGTTAATTTCCATAGTTCTGAAAGTGTTGATTTTGATCATCTTTGCGGTGTTACTGCATTTATGTAAAATCAGATTTTCAGAGAGTCTTTCTCTGAAAATTATGAAAGTCCATTATGTAAGTCTAGAAGCTCAAAGACGCTTTTGACTATGTTCAATTTTCATTTTTCTCAAGTACTGAAGAACTAAATCTTTTCAGAGAAGCAGTTCCATTGTATGCCACTTTGCCTCAATTCCATTTTACGAGTTTTTATTGCACTCTTATTGTTTCCTCAGGTATTTCCTACCTGTTTATCAGTGTTATAAGAAATCTTTGCTTGGTAGTTTAAAACAAAACGAGGTTTTTTTTTTTTTTTTTTTTTTGATGAACCCTGGTGTAAAAAAAATGTTTCGCATATTTTAAGTGTTATAAAGGAAACAACCCCCCAAAAAAAAAAACAAGATTGTGTGGCAGAGACCATGTGACCAGCAAAGAGAGGCTAAAATATTTACTATCTAGCCTTTTACAGAAAAAGTTTGCCAACCCCTGATTTACAGTGAAAGGATGGTGTGTTGGTGAAAAGTGAATCTATTTGTTGTAGTTGCATTTGTTGTGTTTTTAAATGATTCAGTATTCCCTTGAGTGTTCCAAATAATAGTCTCAGAGCTGGAAGAGACCTTAATGATTGTCCATTCCAAAGTCTGCATTTTTTGATCAAGAAAACTAGGACTCAGATGACTTATTCAGTGTCATAGAACTACTTATCCAGAATTAAAACCTCATGTTATTCCTCTTTCCATTATAAACTGCCTAAAACTTTTCCTCCCTGTCTTTCCCAGAAAAAAAGTCCCTTTCCTTCCCATTCTTGTTCCTATTGCTCATCTTCACTTTTTCTTCTACAAGGAGAAGCTGTATTCTTCAATTTTCTTAGACAGTTCTCTACTGAAATTCTCTTTCCATTTTATCAAAGTAGGTCTCTTAAATATCCACAGAATTGACTCTAAGTTTTCTAGTTCCCTCTAGTACCTTGCTGATAACATGAATAAAAACAGTGTTTTTTCAAACCGTGGAGATGGGTGAGATTTTGTCTCCCGCATGTCTGGTTCAACCAAAACAACTATACTTTTATTTGTTTCATGTATTGGGCTTTCAAGCAAATTTCATTTGAATAGAGGACTTAAATGGAGGAGAGAGAGATTGAGAGAGAGAGAGAGAGTGAGAGAGAGAGAGAGAGAGAGAGAGAGAGAGAGAGAGAGAGATTTGAAAATCACTGATTTAGACAATGGGTAAAGTAAGTCCAAGAGGAATCACAAGAATCTTTAAATAGAGCTCTGGGAACAATGAGAAAAACCAATGCCATTTCATTCTCCCATCTCCTCAAGACAAGGCCAAGGCCTGGGACAGTATGAGAGCCATGAATCCTAATTCCTAGAAATGAAAGCATCAGGAAATAAGTTGGAAGTAGGTAGATGGGGTACATTTTCTGGGTTAGGCATTTGTTCAGGTCCTAGCAGTTCTCTTGGAGACTGAAATAAATTCATATATGTATTCACAACTGATTTTTGAGAAAGGGGCAAAAGTCAGTCAATGGAGAAAATGTAGCCTTTTTAATAATTGTACTGGAGTAATTGGATATCCATAGGCAAAAAAAGAAAAGACCCCCCCAACCTAAATTTTATATCTTATACAAAAATCAAGTCCAAAATGGATTATAGATGTAAATGTAAAACGTTTAGAATGGAAACATAGGAGAAAATCTGATCCTATGCTAGGCAAAGAATTCCTAGATTTGAAAACAAAAGCATAATTCACGAAAGAAAAACAATTAGTAAATTGGACCTCATCAAAATTAAGAACTTTTGCTCTGTCAAAGATCATGCAAAGGATACGAAAAGACAAACTACAGACTGGGCGAAAATATTTGCAAGCTACATATCTAACCAAAAACATATATAGAATATAAAAATAACTGTTAAAACTCAACAATAAAAAAAAATCCAATTAGAAAATGAACAAAAGACATGAAGAAACATTTCACTGAGGTGGAATTACAGATGTCAACTATGCACATGAAAAGATACTTAACAACAATAGCCATCAGGAACATCCAAATTAAAAGCACGATGAGACATCAATACAAACTCACAAGACTGAATAAAATAAACAGTAGTGAAAACACTAAATACTGGTGAGGATGTGGATAAACTGGATTACTAATACTTTTCTGGTGAGCATGTAAATGGTATATAGCCATTCTGGAGAACAATACAGCAGGCTTTACAAAACTAAACATGCAATTACCATATGATTTAGCAATTGTGTCCTTGAGCATTTATCCCAGAGAAATGAAAACTTATATTCACACCAAAACTTGCACATGAATTTTTAGAGAAGCTTTATTTGTAATAGCCCCAAACTGGAATTATCCCACATGCCCTTAATGAGTGAATGGTTATATACTGTATGATTCCATTTATGTAACATCTTTGAAATGAAAAAAATTGTAGAGATGGTAAATAGATTATTGATTACCAGGGCTTAGGGACTGGAGAGGGGTGGATGTTGCTATGAACGGGTAACATGAGGGAGCCCTTTGGTGAGAATACGGTTCTTTATCCCTAATGTAGTGATGGTCACATAAATGTATACATGTAAAATTGCATGGACTACACACACACACACACACACATACACACACACAAACACACATGAGTAAATGGAAAACTGCAAGATGTTACCATAGAGGAAAATTGAATGAAGAGTGCATTGATACAAGGATACTTCCTTATACTTCAACTTCCTGTGAATCTGTAATTATTTTAAACTAAAATTAGAGAATATATTAATTTAAAAAAAAACGAAAGCAGTCATCTTGTCAATTTCAGAGCCTAAGGTGCTAAAAAAAGGAGAATTCACTTTTTCTCTTATCTTCTTATAGGACCTGTACCTGCCTCTGTCTTTGGATGACTCAGACTCACTTGGCGATTCCATGTGAAGAAGGAGAGCATTCAGAGTCCAAGAGTACAAACACAAGCTTACTGTTACAATAGGATATTTCTGCTCAAGTGTCCAACAGGGCTATTGGTGCTTTCAAGTTTGTTTTGTTGTTGTTGTTGTTTGTTGTTGTTGTTGTTATTTTTAAAAACATACTGTAATATGCTAGGTTTATTTTTCTGTGATTTCTCCTCTGGGCCACTGATCCACAATTACCAATTATAAAAGATAGATTGACAACCATCCTTTGGGGTAACTTTCCAGGGATGCAAAATGTGCTAGTCCATGACCTTTCTATTGAATATTTAGGCACCTGCATTGTTTTCCCTGTCTCGCTTTGCTCATAAACGACAGTCTTCCTTTTGTAGAGGGTTGTTTATATACAGGATACTTAAAATGTGTGTGTGGCGAAAAAAGTCATTGACAAATCCAAGAGTGACAAACACAAGTACCCCTTGTCTCCCGATCTCAAGAATGCTGAAATATCCTTGGAAGATGGCAAGGCAGCTCCCCAGTCTTGCTTTTCACTCCTGACTGAGGCCCCCTGTTTGTTGTCTAGCACTATATAGCATCAAGTCTGGCTGTCAATGGGGAGAAACACCAGCAACTTATAATTCTGACACCAGACATTTAGGACCCTGGTACAGGGCTGGCTAAAAGAGAATAGGTAGAACTGGGAAACACTGTAGACATCTCAGTAGTTTATAAAACACAGTGAATTCCATGTCAACTCCTCCACTGGGGCAATTTAGAATCAATAATCAAGTAATAAGAGTTGGGTGTGTGGGGCTTCATATACCTAATTCCTCTAGGAGGCTGTCTAACATAGCGAGTTATTACACAAACTGTATAGTAACCATCTATCTCCATTCTATTGAATGCCTTGTAAACAGCCAACACTGAAAACACTGTGAGAATTTGTTTTCAGGTCTGACACCTTTTGGTCGCTTTTTATAGCAAAAAACCAATATCTTTTTTATAAAACCTCATGTCTGTATTTCAAGAGCAAACTCTTCAGGCTCCTTTTTTATAAACTGGTGATTTTTCTTTTGTCTAAAAAACACATGCAGAAAATTTACCAAAAAAGTGCAGAATAATGTAGTTTAGAAATTATGCTGTCACTGCCAAACAGAAACCTCCAGGGGTAAACAAAACGAATAGCAGGGGCCAATTCAATAGAATTAGTCTTTTGATAACTTTTTAACAGTTATGCTTACATTAATAATTTCAATGTGGACCAGACATTCTAATTATATTTTAAACGAAATGTTATGACACATTTTAAGCAACTCTTTTTTATCTATAATCCTGATATTTCATACGGAAGACACAGAAACCTTTCTATTGTCTTTAACACTAGAAAGGATTTCCCTTTGCTACGGACTGATCATTTGAAATAATTCTCAGTCTTTGAGGTACAGATTCATAACATTGCTTTTCGTCTGTAGTCATAGCCTATAATGGTAAATACAACTAAATTTAAGTGAAAGCCGCACATGCCAATTCTGTGTGTGCTTTTAGCCAATATGAAGATTTCCTTAATTCTTTGTAATTGTGCAGATAGTTGGACAGATGCAGCATTTGAAGCCAAGTTGCTGTTTGGTTATTGAATGATTTGCAGTTGTTCTTCCACTTTAACAGGAATGAGCTTGTTCTGTGTGTGCATGTGTGTGTGTGTGCGTGCAACCGCTTCACAATTAGGAGATAATACAGGATATCCCAACATGGATCAGTGGCAACTTGGTGGCATTGCTGATGAGCACTATGTAGGAGGAAATTCAGTGATAGAAGGGGTAGTTCAGATGCCCCTAGACAAGCTTCCGATCACCTGAGCTACAAAAAACATTTTTGGTTCAAGAAAAGTCCAGATGATGGTAGTACTGATTCCTGGTTAATTGGTCATTGAAGTATCCCAAATTATGAGAATCTCTTTTTGCCCCTCACCTCTATTTGTAGATTTGTTGGAAACCATTAAGAAGCTCATATTACTTGCCCATTTACTACTTTCTAGAAGCTCAAGGTTTTCTTAGTGCCTCCCAGAACGATTTGTAGTTAAGTGGGAAAAATTGGTACTTGAGATAGGGGGTAGTGTGGTGAGTGGCAGGAGGTCTGTTTCTAAACTTTAGGCCAGGCCCCCAAAGATTCAAGCCATTCTCTAGATTCTTCTCGAGATCTCATTTTTTCCAATTTCTTCAATCTAAGATGAAATGGAGGCCAAGACAGGTAAATGACATGCTGGAAAGAGATTTCCTCATGTCCAGACCCTATGCTACCTCTCTGAGTATTTCCTTGCGTGTAGCATATGTAGCATTAGAACATGCTAAATGGGCATATTTTCTTTAGAATAATATTTGAAACAAAAATTTCTATAGTAATAGCAGATTTTCCATTTTTCTTGTAATAAATTATAAGGAAATGTTTCTGTACTGCCACTTTAGAGTGACTTGGTATAGTTCAAAATTCAGCCTTCAAAAATTGCATTTTAAATTGGCCCATTTTCAAGGCAAAAAAGAAAAATTTTATAACTGAACGCCTTCACCCCTGTCATTCATTCTCAATTTTACCCAATCCAGTTTTACCACTAAAGTCCCTTCTGCAGTTAGCAAATATCAAGTCATTCAGCAAACATTTGCCTCCACTCCCCTCATTCTCTCTCCCTTTTTCATACACACATAAAAACACACACTCAATCCATCTGTTGCTTGTTCTTACCTCCTGATTGTTCTCCCTTACAGAAATAGAAATGGGGTCAAAGAAGGGGAAAGTGTATATATGGGGCCTGGGCTGAACAATTTCATAAGTAGTGTTAACTAGGGGTAAATTGAGAGAAAGCTTCCTTTTCTCTTCACTGTTTTGGAAAAGATAGCCATTAGCATGACTTCTTTGTGTCCTTGTAGACTTTAGTATTAGCCTAGATTAAATCATAGAGTTTTCTAGCTGGAAGGAACCTTAAGATCACATCATCTACTCCAATTTCTTCATTTCCAGGCCAGGAATGGAGAAACAGAAGTAAAGTAATTTTCCCAAGGTCACATAGTTGGCTATGGACAAGGCAGAAATTAGAACCTACATCTTCTGGCTCTTATTCCAGGGCCTTTTCCCCATGAACTGTATTGCTTTCCACTAGGCTCAGGAGAGTTTTTTTTTCCCAGGGTCATGTTGCATCTTGGAGCCATATGCTGCTGCCCTGACCTCAGTGGGAAATCCACCCACCACCCTAATACAGCTCTTTCTCTCTGTATTCAAATGGTTCCCATTTACATGGACTGCATATGTCCCCAAAGAGAAGCCTGAAGCATTGAGGACCAACAGCAACAATGGAGTCACTGACCTTGTGCATCCTACGGAGAGGCTCACTGCTCTACCTTGAGGAGCCCTCAAAACTGTCCCCTGAACTCCTGCCCTCTCCAAATGGAATAGAGGAAGACTGATTTTCCCAGAGAGCTCACCTCATCTCATCTCATCTCATACTGATTAGTCTTCGTAGATTGGAGGAAATGTTTCTTGTTAGAGCAAGGAAAGGAAGAAAGGGAGAAAAAACAAATAGCTTTGTCCATCCTGACTTTCTGAGATGGCTTTTGGTGTTTTTTAAATGAGTGTGACTACCAGTTGCTGGCAATGATTTCTTTCAAAATACATGAGTGAGACTAGCTAGAGAAAATACCCTGGTCTTGCTATGGTTATCCTCATCCACAATGTCCCCCTAGCCATCCTGCCATCATGGGGACAATGTATAAGCAAGCGGCTTTGTGACTAAAATGTACCCTAGCCTATGTTAAACATTGGCTCCTTGTGTTTACACTAAAATAACAAGCTCTGTGGTCTGGACACCATATTCACCTTCTGTACACTGCTTCTGTGGCCTTCCGTGGCAGAAACCAGGGCAACAAATTCTGAACACATAGTTTTCCTCACAGCAAGCCTCTTCCTGGGAACTTAAGGGTATTTATTAGTTCAGTTCCAAGACACCTCCTTCTAGGCTTACCCCACTCCTCGGGAAATTTTCTCTCCTTCTTGATTCCCCTCCCCAATCAGAAGTAATCATGGAAACTTAAAGTGGATGTGTAGTTATCTGAAGAAGGCAAGAAAAAGGGATCTAAGCCTCTAGATCCTTCTTTGAATCACCCAGCCCAAATCTTAGAGCAGCAATCCAGTGCTTGCCTTGGACAAAATTATGTGTACTTCCCTACTCTCTTCAGTACTCTGGATGGACATGTTCCCAACCCCTCTCAGATTTGGTTCTCACTATTTTTTTAAAAACGTGTGTTCCTTGGACAAGGGAGAAAGCCTGCTCATGTCCCCAAAATGAGCTCTAAAACATTTATGGGAATGTTTCCAAACTCCAGCCCATCTCAGAAACATCTGTGTAGAGAGACTGCTCCAGATAGAGGCACTGGGACAGTGGGGTTTGAATGACCTCCTCCACTGTCCAGATTGCTATGGAAATAAAAGGCATTGGAGTTTTCTTTTCTTTACTTTTTTCTTTTTTTAAAAAGACATTGGAATCTGTCCTTGGCCATATGGGGCCACTTGGATCTCCAAGGCCAGGCCTCACTCGTGTATTACCCTTATTGCATTAAGGGATTTGGCTCTTAGGCCTAGGCTTATTTCCTAAGTAAACAATTAGTGTTTTGAAGCTTATCTGGAATGTGGTAGAGG
The DNA here is from genome assembly GCF_902729225.1 of Pteropus medius. Taxonomy (NCBI): domain Eukaryota; kingdom Metazoa; phylum Chordata; class Mammalia; order Chiroptera; family Pteropodidae; genus Pteropus; species Pteropus medius. The sequence goes on along the minus strand of NW_024345872.1, from coordinate 1,465,188 downwards.
TTAGAGTCTTATGTTTTGGGACCTGGAATGTAGAGAAATTAAAGGTACAGCCATTGATATGCCACAAGTGATCTGAGACATCTTGTGTAGCAATGGAGCCTTGCAATTGATGGTCTTTCTGGGTCTTTCTCCTGGTATGGAATTTTGAAGCTGTCACACTTCTGCCTCTGTCTGAAGAAGGGGATCCCATATGTAGTCTTTTCTACTGTTCTATAATTCCATGGACATTTTCCTCTTTCTTACAGATGTGACAACCTGGAGCCAGGATATTGCATTGATTCATCATACTTATCTTTTGGCTGGAGAGATATCACCAACTGGTTCTCTGGCTATTGGTGGCCCAGACCCAGTCCAGTGCTGTTAACACTCAGTGATTTGTCCTTAGCCATTGCTGAAGACTGCGATCCTAGACCAAGACAACACAGGCCATTTCTTAAAACAAATTCCCAATTTTATTCTTCCCCTGGCTAGCAGACCTCACTTTCCTAGTAGATAAAGTGCTGGAGGTTCTTGTCGCAGAGTTGCCAAGCCACATATGTGGGGAGGAAAATGCATTTCTAAACCCACAGAGTACTGAATCTAATGGGCAACCTAGACTGTCAGCAACTTCTTCTAGTCCCTTCCACTTTTTCTTTACAGGCACTAGAAGGCTCTCTTTCCATCAACCTCTCTTTTAGTATGCCTGGTTAAAGAGTTTTGCCCCCCTAACTCTTAAGGAAAAGGTGACTTCCTCCTCTGTCTCCCTGATCCTGGTCCCCAGAGCTTGTCTCCAGCCACAAAGATCTAGTGTGATCTTTACACCCACCCTTTCAGTGTTGATGTTGCTTTCTGTTTGTTTCCCATTAAGGATCCTTGCAGACCTCCCACAATGGCCTAGGTAGTATGACACTGGTTATCATATGACAAGACTTTTGAAGCCCCCTTCTAACTGCCTAATTTTTATCTCTTAGTTTATAGGCTTCAACATCTTCTGGAATCAGAGACAATCTTGTCTTACTTTGGATGCCTGGGATAGAATATAGAATTCTCTTTGGAAATTAAGGCATCTTCCTGCTCCTGATTAGAAAAACAGGTTAGTTGGGAGAGGTCAGATGACACAACCTAGGTCAGAGCAAACACTTTGTACACTAAAGCAAAAAATTACAGGCATCAGAACTTCTCATTTCTGGATTAGTAACCTGAGGAAATCAATGGCTTTTTGCCACTCTCTACCTCCCCTGCATATATCTTCTTTCTCTAGTTCACTATTTCTTTCCTCTTAGTTTAATATTCTATGTTATTACTCTCTTTCCACAGTGTACAAATTTGTCCTCTGCAATTCTTTTCTCTCTCTTTTGTTCTCTCAGAAACTTTTTAACATTTTTTTCCCTCCCTCCTTGTATAGGCATTGGGGACATGCCTCTTCTTAGCCCTGTGATTTTACCTTGGTGATGAGAATTATTTCCATACTCACCCAGCCCTGATCCTACCCCAATTTAGTCAGAAGCATGTTGGTGGGAATAATCCAAACCTGGCCCTTTCTTCTCCATTTTCAGTTGTAATTCCCTGAAGCATATGCACACAAGCAGTTTCCTTATAGCTCATGTATCTTTTGGTCTTTGCCTTCCAAGCACTGTACAGAATACTTTGTGATTTCTTTTTAGTCTGACATTTTGTGGAGCAGTGAAGTGTGCTGAGAGAAATAATCATCTGAACAGAAAAATCCACCCATGGATTCATATCAGCTAAATACTATTAATTGATTTTGTTTAACTTGCTCATAGTTTGGAAAGCTGCAATATAATATAATGAGAGACCATAGGTAATTTCTCCTGTCATTTGGTTTGGCTTGGTGGTGGCGTTGGGTGGGGGAATAATTTGTTTAAAGTTTTACCAATACATATTAAGCTCTCTGTAACAACCTTATGTTTTGGGCTTGCCAACTGCTGATTTTCTTTTTTAGCTAAACTGAAAAACAGTTGAGATTGATTTAAATGAGAAGTATATTTAACAAATATACAGAAGTATATTTTAAAAACACTATAAAAAGAAACATTCACTTAATTGAAATGTATTTTTCCTTCTGTTACTGATTTCATTTAAACGTTTACTGTTGACACCAACTGTTAATGATCCTGTTCAGGCAGTTCATATAAAGGTAACTAATAGATCTAAAGAAGCCAGCTTGTAGGTACTAATTTATTCTACAGAGTGCACAGACCTTGGGAATTTCACTGCTTGGCAATACCGTATGGAATGCCCTTTCCAATGTCATTTCTTTATAAGTTCTATTAACAGGATTTGAGCAAGTAAGAGATTCTATCAAAATGTCTTCAATGTATGGTCCTATAATATATTGCAGCTTGAAGCCAATGATCTCTTATGACTGGTACACAACTAATGCATGTTTTGATTGAATTTTGCATTTCTCATGTGTGGTAAGTTCTTTAAAACATTTTTAGTTACCTCTTTGTGCCATTAAACTTGTACAGAAAATGTTTTATGGCCATTTTCAAAGGGAGAAAGTTGAAAATGGAAACAGCCCACCCTTTCTGCCCTATAGCTGTAGTTAGAACTCAGTAACTGTAGCAAAACAGCTGTAATTGGTGGTTGTAGTGTTAGAGGCGTTAGCTTGCTAGTGACTAGCTTTGGAGAGTAAATGCATGGTATTGTACATCACATTTCTTAAATAACTCATTTTAACCTCTGAAAAGAATATATTATTCCTTGTGGTCCTTCTTTCCTCCCTTGCCCTCTCCTTCCCCCTGCTCCCAGGTGTCTTACAGTTGTAAATAACTGATTTAGGGGCCAATAATTTTTGCCAAGTTGGAAAATAACGAACAAACCAAAAAGAGAGAAGGCATTTCTCAACAATCTCTCAGCAGTTATTGACCATTCCTCAAGGAATGGCATTGTGATCAAAGACTCAACTTCCCTTTGCATAAAAATCTGTGGCAATTTGAGAGTGTCATTGGTCATTTGATTACATCACAGAATTGAATAGTTCTCAGAATCACATATAAACAAAAGACAGTAGACAATGATGCCCCTTATCCTTGTAGCAGTTTTGAGGTGTTTGGAGACTTCAGAAGGCTCTGCTTGACCAATGACCAATAATTATTTTAAAAAAAAAGAAAAGAAAAACAGAGAAAGACAACATATATTTAGGGATTTTTAGCTGCCCCTTTAAAATAGTTATAGCAAGAAAAGACAAGGACATGGATTTATATGCATTGCTGTTGATTTACCAGCAATGCATATTAGCCCACTCTTAGACTGTGATTCAAAAGCAGTGTTCCAAGAAGGCATTCTCACTTTTGGTTTGCTGTTCCCATTTGGTGAGGTTTGGTGAGGCCCATGTAAAGCAGTTGGAGCAGTCCCTTTTCATCTCCTATGCCTGTTAATCCCCCTCTTCCTCTCTCCACAATTTGATGAGGGCTTCCTTTGGTCAGAGGACTTCAAAGTCTAGAGAAGTTCTCCATGTGTGTAACGTGTTGTGAATTGTGAATGCTGTGGGTTCACAGCATTCAATACTGGGTAGCCAAAGAGCTGCTCTTGCGTTCATTTTGGTTCTCAAACTCTTTTTTTTTTCATCTCATTCTCATTTCTGTGTACATTTGCAAGATGTGCATAATGTCATTTTCCAAAAATAAAATTTGATTTAAATAGTTCTGGCTGACGTTCTCTTTCTTTAAGCATTGAACCAATGATCGTATAACCATAAGATGTCCGAGCTGGTGGCAAACTTAGACATTATTTTGTTCAACCCTTAATTTTATAGATGAGGAAGCTGAGGATCAATGTATGATATAAACACCACAATTAACAACACAGCATATTTGCAACATATAAGATCTTGGATCTCCCTTCCAGAGTTGAGCAGGAATCAGATGACCTCTTTTTACATATATGATGCTTGGCCAAGGTCTGTGCCATTGGAATAGGTGGTCTCTTCTAGTACTGTGTTTTCAGAAGCTCAAGAAAGTCTCCACGTGGGTTCCTCAAAAATATCTCTACTTTTTGCCTGCAACTCCTTTGACAGTGTGACTGTTCTCCTTCCATAGGTTGGTGATAGAACCAGTCTTTGGTAGAGGGAACACTTAAATATCTTCTTCAACCACAGGTATAAGTGACTAAATATTTTTCTCAGATGAGATTTTATTAACAGAGAGAACACAAGGCATTGGACTTGTGAAGGGGTTGATGGAAAGGGAAGGAAGAAAAGGCACAGAAAGAGGAAGCTGGGATCTGAAAACTGACCAACTTCACAATGAAGGACAACTCGGGAGCTCTCACATGACCTGTGTTTGAAGAAGCAAAGATGTCAGCATCCTAGGTATTCCCAAGGACTGAGATGATTAGGAATGCTTCCTCCATATTATTTTATCAACTAGTTCTATGACCATCATTCTGGTGGAGACAAAGAAAGTAGATGGAGATGGAATTTCTTAGTGCTCCTAATCCAAAGAAAAGCTAGATACAACAAGGGTCAGTCTTCATTCCCACTATAATCAGGCCCTCCTCATCGCTGACCTCTCATGATGTCACTTTCTCTCACCTTGGTCTATCCTGGTCTCTGCTGCAAGTAAAATCTTTCTAAAAGATCGATTATGTCATTCTTCTGACCAGGAACTTATGATAGCTGTCTATTGCCCATCTAATCAAATCCAACTCCTCTTTATTGTCATCATTAAGGCATTTCTGGAGAGCTAATTATGCTCCAAGCACCCTTAGGTATCCAGGAGTTCTAACCCAGTGAAGACGGACCTGTAAATAAATGAGTCCAGTGCAAAGGAACAAGTGTTATGAAAACACCAATGTTGGGTCAATTAATGACCTATGATGATGAAAGTCAGGAAACCTTCACAGAACTGGCAGTATTTGGGGAAAAATTAAGATTTTTCCAGGTGGGTAGAGAGCATTCTAAGCAGATGGAATAGCATGGAAAATGGCAGAAAAAGCAAGTCCCCCTCTGAAAATTGAAAATTACCTGAGGAGACAAGGTTATAGGTCTAGTGCACAGGGTTCTGGGAGGAAAAGAGAAGCACACAGTCTGGAATTATAGTTTGGGTGATTTAGACCAGTGGTTTCTCCCAATCTCCTTTCTTTAATCTTTCTTCCTCAGCCATTTTTCTTTTCTCTTCCTCTCCTCCCCATCCCCATCCCCATTTTTTTCTCTTTTTATTATTTTCTTCTTTCAACACTTGGTACTGAAAACTTCGTATATTCCAGGCCCTGTGCTAAGGATCTGGGGATACAGAGCTATAACACGATTTCTGCCTTCAAGGTACTCACACTGCAGAGCAGTGCATCAGTACCACCTAGGAACTTGTCAGAATTGGTCCCGCCTCATATATACTAACTAGATCAGAAATTCTGGGAGTGGGACCCAGTGATTCCTGTTTTGACAAGCCTTCCAGTGGATTCTAAGGCTATCCTTAATTTGAGAACCCCTGCCCTTGAGAATTCCACTTCCTTGCCCCCAGGAGTTGTTGAGGACCTAAGTAGAATATATGATCTCACGGACCATTTGAATTAGAGTTTGCACCTTTCCCAGAAGATCAGAAGACTCAAGAGTCTGTCAATCCTGGTAAGATCTCTATATATTTAGTTTTCTGAAGAGTGAATGCCTTTTCAAGCTTGAGAAAAAAACTTGCACATATACTGAGAATCGGGCTTTGTAGCTGTTGCAAAAGTCCAGATGAAAACATAAGAAAACTCTGAATTGAGGCCAGAGCAGTGGTGGTGGAGAGGAAATATGGGGTCAAGGATCTGTTGATAGAGAAGTGACAGGATTTGGTGTGCAGACTAGATGTACAGAGGAAATGTAAAAGAAGGAAAGCCCCGACTTGACTTGATTGATTCAGTCCTAGCTTCCTCTGTCCCCAGACATAGTCTTCTGTTCAAGACAGCTCAGTAGCCTCTCTCATATCCACTTCCTCCCCTAACTTGGGCCCTGGCTATGCAATGCTCATTCACACTTCACTCTTGCTGACAGAGTCTCTCGTTCTTTCCCTGCCCAGAAAAATACCCTCTGAATGTCCTTCCACATTCTCTCCACCTGTCTAAATCTCAGATGTAGCCAAAAGCTACCAGCAATGGAACTTAAGGCATATTTATAAGAAAGACAAACCTAAACATGAAGAAAAATCTGCAACTATCTACCTTGAATTTTCCAGGACACTCCTGATCTTATGTAATTTCTTTCCTTTTCCAAATAAAGGTAATTTGTAAAACATATAACTAAATGTGACTTAGCTTTTAGACCTTTCTTCAAAATTTTATATAAATATACTCACAAATTGGAAAACATCCCTTGTCAGGGCACACATCTGTGCTGAGAGTTTGGAAAATATGATTCCTTTCTGGGAGAGGCTTTCCTCAGTTTTCCTCGTCAACTTGTCTGCTCCCTCCCCTCTCCTTGATCCACTTGCCAGTGTGGAGGAGGCACTGCCTCCTCTATGTCTAATTCTGCCTTTTCAGTACTCCAAGAGGGTCTTTCAGATCGTCTGATCATATCAAGCCTGATTGCTTCAAGGAGACAGTCTTTAGTAAGCAGGTAATTTCTCTTTGAATCCTGGAGGATGCTGATTTTCTCCAATCAAGATTTGGCTTAAGTTGTTATAATCTCTCTTCCTTTTCCTCCTGCCTGAACGGCTATGGATAATTCTGAAAATGCTTTTCCCAATTTACACGGTTATGTCAAGGAGGTCTGCATTATGTACTACTATTTACTATCCCCAGTAATAAACCAGTTGTATGCAAAATTGCAGAATGTCAAAGGTGGAAGGGCCCTTATAAAGCACTTGTCCAATGTGTCCCAAATTTCCCCAAGGATGTGAATCACTTGGGGTGCTTATTACAAACACAATTTCTGGGACCTCATTTCAGTGCCACTTCATTAACATCTCCAGGACAGTGGCCAGGGAAGTTGTATGTTTAACAAGAGTCTCAGTGATTCTTTCATCTGGGAAGTTTACAGTGCTTCCATAACTTTATTATACACTGAATTATCTAAGGATCTTGTTAAAATCCAGATCATGATTTATGAGGTTTGGGGTAGGGCCCAGATTCTGTATTTCTAATAAGCTACCCACTGATGGTCCATACTCCTGGTCTGTGGACCATATCTTAAGTAGCAAAACATGAAATTTAATCCCCTTGTCGTTCAGAAGAGGAGGAAACTGAGGCCCAGGTCGAGAAAAGAAGTTGCCCACATTCACACACTTGGATAGAGGTAGAGATGGGCTAGCACTGGGGATTCCTGACTACTGGCACAGTGTTTCTTCCACATGGCCAGGCTGCCTATCACCAGCAGGCACTAAAAGCAGCCCAGCAGCAATGGTACTGTTTCTAATCAAAGCTAATTGGAAAAATGATACTTCTCGCTAATGAATGGGTACACTGGCAGGGAGAAGAAAAAGGGCAGAGGAGGGGTCAGAATTTATGTCTCATTTTAGTTGAAGAAATGAGCCAAGAACCTCTTACAAGAAGCCATGGGTGGAGGGTTAAGGTCACACCATGTCCTTCTACCTCCTCCAGGGGAAAAAAAAAAACTAAACTAAATTAAAACAACCAACCAATAAACCAAAGCTTTGAGAAAGTGCAATAATGGAGGTGAGAAAGGAGTCGGGAGAGCCTGCAGAAGGGGCAATCCGGCTGCTGGGGTGATGAAGGCTGCTAGATATTGAAGTTGGTATAATAAAGCGTTAATGATGAAGAATGAACTAAGAATTACCATGCCTAGAATAAATCTTTATTTTAATGGTGCCCTTCAGGCATGGGCTTCACTGAGGGGATGAAACTTGAGCTGAGGCTTATACAACAAGGTGGAGTTTATTAGGTGAAGTGAGGAGTGGGGAATAGGGGCATTCTAGCCACAAAGACCAGTATGAACAAAGGCAAAGAAGTACAATCCATGTACAATGTGTCTAGGGATCAGAAAGTCCTCCAGTAAGGTGGAGGGGCCTGGGGTGTGGAATGCAGGGGAGTGAGTGGATAAAGACCACGTTGTCCAACAATCAGCATGCTACAGCCCAGCACTGTACTAGGCTCTGGAGGTAAATAAATAGACCTGAACCCTTACCTCATCGAGCTCCAAGTCTAGCTAAGGTAGACAGTAATTATAACATGGTGTGCCAAGTACTGTGACATGAGGAAGCATAAAATGGCAGGGGAGTCACACGAGACACTGAATTCATCCTGCAAGGGTGGGAGGGTGGTTAGAAGAGACTTCCCAGAGGAAGAGCCATCTTAGCTGAGATTTAAAGATGAACAAAAATTAGTCAGAGGGAGGAAGAATGTTCCAGGTCAGGGGAAAAGAATGTATGAATGCCCCGAGAAAAAGCACTGTTTTGTTGGAACAACTGAAAGAGGTCCAATATGGCTGAAGCATGGAGTGTGATGGAGGAGTGGTGGTGAGAGATGATACCAAAAACGCAGACAGAGGCCAGACCACATGGGCCCTGTAAGCCACATTAAGGAGTTTGAATTTCCCCCATGAAGAGCCCTCAGGGAGTCATTGAAGAGTTTTAAGCCCGAGAGTGAGAGGAGCAGATAAAAGTTGTAGAAAAATTACTCCTGCTGCTGCTGTGTGGAGACTGGACTGGAAGGACACAAGAGCGGGAGACAAAGAGAGCATTGGTTGAGGGGGGTGGTGGCGACATTCTGATCCAGGCAAGGCAAGAACTGATAACAGCTTAGACATAGGCAGTGACAATGACGAGAAGGTGGTGAAAAATTGGAGAGACTTTTAGGAGGAGGAATCTGTAGGACTTGACGAGGTATTAAATCTGTGAGAAGGCAAGGGAGAAAAGTTTTCAGTTTTGGCTGGAGAGAAATGAGTCAGAGGATAGAAAGAACTCCATGCTAGGAAGAACTGAAGGCAGCAGAGGTCTCACTAAGGGAGATATGTTTGGGGGCCTCCTGGCAAGCAGTAGCAGGCTCTCACAGAACCTGGGCTGCAGGCGCAGGGCTACCAGAGGCAAGGGGCTGATGAAGGACTTCTCCTATTTCTGCCCCTCAGTGCTCTGTGACCTCTGAGTGGAATGAGCCCTGGCTCTGTGTGGCGATTCCTCTGGCTGAAGAGTCTGAGCGCAGTGGAAGGAACTAACAATTGCCCAGCTCTCCCACACATGACCTCAGCACCGTACATGCTTTATCCTGAACAAGACTTGCCAAATCCCAGCGGGGTGGGTGGTGCTGTCTTCATATTTACAGTTAGGAAACTGAGGCTCAGAGAGGTGAAGTGACCTGTCAACAGTCACACAGCCAGGAAGTGATGGTCTGATGGTCTTTCCATTAGACCAACTTGCTTTTTGGCAAAAATTTTTTTAAATTAATTAATTAATTTTTTATAGTAACATTGGTTAATGAAAACTGGTAAGTTTCAGCTGTACATTTTAACAGTAAGCATATATATATATATATATATATATATATATATATATATATATATATATATATTTACACTGTATGTTCACCTCCCATAGTTAGATTTCTTTCTGTTACCACATATTTGACCCCTTTTACCCCATCTACCTCCCCCTCCTCCTTTCCTCTCCTCCTCCTCTGGTAACCACTACTCTATTGTCCATGTCCATAAGTCTCTGTTTGTTTGTCCTGTTCATTTGTTGCTTTTAGGTTTATATCCCACATATAAATGATATGTGATTTTCAACTTTTTCAGTCTGGCTTATTTCGCTTAGCATGATTATCTCGGGGGCCATCCATGTTGTCACAAATGGCAGTATTTCATCTCTTCTTATGGCTGAGTAATATTCCATTGTATATATGTACCACAGCTTCTTTAGCCAATCATCTATCTTAGGACGCATTGGTTGATTCCTTGCCACCATGAATAATGCTGCTATGAAAATCGGTGTGCAAATATCTTTTTAGATATGAGTTTTCAAGTCTTTGGGGGTAAATACTCAGTAGAGGGATTGCTGGATCATATGGTAGATCGATTCTTAGGAACCTCCACACTGGCTGTACCAATTTGCAGTTCCACCAGCAGTGTATGAGGATTCAGAGAAATTTTGGTGCATCGCATGGCCTCTATGCTCAGTCCCACCACTATGGTTGCCATAAAAGCAGAGTTTAAGCTCATCTCTGCCTGGGATAGCAGAGAGGTTTCAAGTTGATTTGAGACTACTGTGTTACAACACCCAAGACTGAAGATGCTATGGGATGAAAAGGCAGATCTCATGGAAATGGAAAAAGCAGCAAGAAAGTTGTGGGGTATTAAAGGTGAATGGTACTTAGAATGGAGCATGTTCTCTCTAAGAAGCAGCCTGGAGTAATAGGGTAAAGACAACACAGAGTGCAGAAAGCTTCAGAGGAGCATCACCGGGAGGACAGGAACTCAAGAACACAGAGCTCGTGGGCTTGGAGAAATCACCTAATGTGGCTCCCAGCTTGTGAGCATCATTCTCACTGCATTCTTTTTCCATTTTATTTTATTTTTTAATGAAACATATATTCTTTTTAAGAAGTTTCAAAAGTCGTATATACCTTTAATTGTATGTTCACTACCCATAGTTAGATTTCTTTCTGTCACAGCATATTTGACCACTTTTACCCCATTTACCTCCCTCTTTCCCCCTACCCTCTGGTAACCACTAGTCTGTTGTCCATATCCATGAGTCTCTGTTTGTTTGTCATGTTTGTGTGTTGCTTTTAGGTTTATATCCCACATATAAGTGATATCATGTGGTTTTCGACGTTTTTTGTCTGGCTTATTTTGCTTAGCATGATTATCTCACAATGGCCAGGACATGGAAGCAATCAAAGTATCCTACAATAGATGATTGGATAAAGAAGATGTGGTGCATATATACAATGGAATATTACTCAGCTATAAGAAGAGATGAAATACTTCCATTTGTGAGGACATAGATGAACATTTTTCCATTTTAGCACATTTTCTTTACCTTTAAAAATCTGGGTTAGAGCATCAAAGAGCACAATAAACAGTGAAAAGGCAATCTATGGCATGGAGAAAATATTTGCAACAACAACAAAAACAACATAACGAGTGTCGACGAGAACGTGGAGACATTGGAACTCTTGTGCATTGCTGATAGGGATGTAAAATGGTGCAGCTGCTATGGAAAACAGTATGATGATTCCTCAAAAATTAAAAATAGAATTACCATATGATTCAGCAATACCACTTATGGGTATTTATCCAAAAGAATAGAAAGCAGGATCTCAATGAGATATTTGCACACCTATGTTTATAGCTGCGTTACTCACAACAGGCAAATGGTGGAAGCAAACAAAGTGTCCACTGCCAGACAAATGGAAAAACAAAATGTAATATATACATAGAATGAAATATTATTTAGCCCTAAAAAGGAAGAACATTCTGATGCATGCTATGATATGAATAAATCTGTAGGACATTATGTTAAGTGAAAGAAGCCAGTCATAAAAAAGGCAAATATTGTATGATTCTATTTATATGCGATATTTAAAATAGTCAAATTCATAGAAAAAGAAAGTAACATGGTGGTTACTAAGGGCTGTTTAATGAGTATAGAGTTTCAGTCATGCAAGATGAAAAAGTTCTGGGGATCTCTTTCACAATAATGTGAATATACGTAATGCCACTGAACCATATACTTAAAAATGATTAAGATGGTAAATATTATGTTATGTCTATTTTATTGCAATTAGCAATTAGAAAATTTAGTTGTGAGCTGCGATCAATATTTTTGGGAGTTTCTTCTTTCTCTAGAAACCTTAACTCACCTCTCCCCTAAGTTTTTCTGAGCTCTCCTCCTGAGCCTCCTCCGGAAAACTTTTTCAGACAATGGGAAGAGCAGGAATGATTCTCCAACCAGGCCACTTCTAAATCTCCTCCATCTATCCTTCCCTCCTGAGGCTTGCAGAGCCCCTCCTATTTTGTTTATAGCCAATGGATGTTCTTAGCCTGTTTCTAATGTGCTCATGGAATGTGCATTCTCAGAGGCACTGGATGAAAGCTGTTGATGAGGAGAAAGGTGTAGACAGCTTGTTCTAGCCGTCTGTTATAAAGAGCATGGCTTTGTAGATTTCAAGCAAGCCTATGCTTCCTCTGAAACATTCTTTCACTGCAGGTACAAAAACACAGTAAACCACGATCCAAAAAAAACCTGTCCACCCATAAATGGTGCTTTGTAAGCCAGTTAATGTATAACATTTTAGAAAGCTGGGCAGGGAGCATGTTTGCTTTTCCAACAAGAACCACATCAGGAGTGTCAGATGCCAATAATCCCAGGATTCTGTGGCTATAGGCTTTGAATCTACAGCTAAACATTGGCATCCAGAATGTGGAGACCAGTGATTTTCAACCTTTCACCACCAAAGATCTCTTTTATTACTCCCCTCTTCCCCACATTGGCCCCACATTTGAAAAGATTTTTATCTAGCAAAGCTACATTTACTATGGAATAATTCATTTTCTCAACTTTTTACTCACTCAAAACTTCTGATCTGCATGAGATAACCACATCAATCTAACATACATTTTAGTCAAAAGCAAATAAACATGATATTGTACTTAGTTCTCTGTGGCTTTGTCTTGGCTGAATGTATAATTTCTATTAGACTTCTTTAAATATTAAAAAATAGCTTAAGTGCACCAGTTACAACAATTAGAGACCTCCAGATTGAGAACTGCCAGCAAAAGGCAGTGGGGACATTGACAGGATGACTATCGGGTTAAGAAGCTCTGAGGCCCGTGAACCAGAAGTAGAACAGAATCTGTCCATCAGGATGCCTCCCTGCTTTATTCTACTCACATTTCACTAACTTAAGTTTTTTTTTTCTCTTCCATGTAAAGGGAATGATGAAAGAAATTGTTCCCAAATCAAAAATAACAAATGTTTAACATGCCCCTACCTAGCCATCTGGTACTGTGACAGGACAAGTCTCAGACACAAAATTCTGCTTCCCCCAGACCCTCTCTTCACCACTTCTAAGGAATGCTCCCTCTAGGTCAAGGACTTTTGGTCAGAAGGTGTCTTAGAGGCTCATCTAAACCAAACATTCCTTGCCACTGAATGCAAATGGACATGTCTACGTGTCTGTCTGCACTACTTTGCTGGATTCCTCATGAGGTCAAGGACCTTGTCTTATTTTTCTCTGTACCTCTATATCTCCACCAACCAGTGCAGTGCCTGACACTCAGCAAAGAGCTAGTAGAATGAATGACAGGGAGTTCTAGGCTGCACGGATAGTTGAATTACTGGGAACGGAGACTAGACTGTGAGCTCCTTAAGGACAGACACTGTGTTTTATTCATTTCTGTATTCTCAGAGACTGGCACAGTGAATGGCACAGTGTAGTCACTCAATAAATGCCTGCGTGAATGGATAAATGGGTGAATTCCATAATGCAAGAGCTGATATCCTGAGACTAGACACCCAGTGTTGACTCAGAGACCAGTTATTACAGGTACACAGATTAGGGGCCACAGATAGAAGTCCCTCCTCATCATTTATTTTTGTAAGCCATCACCCAGTGCTTCCACATCTCTGCTTAATTCTTGGCCACCACATTCCCTTCTGCAAGATTCAGTATAGCTCCCTCTATTCCGACCTTGCCATTGCTTGCATATATAAACCTACATGTACTAGTTCAATAAAAGAACATGGTTCAGAACCCTGGCACCCTATTTTGGAAAGGGCAATGACCCCTGCTATAAAAAAATCTTCAGAAAAGATGGAGAATGAATGCAGCCTAGACATGTCTCTCCTTGTGGTGTCACTGGGTGTAATTTAAGCAGAGGCATTCCTGCAGTTGTTACACCCAAGCAAGTGTGGGGAATGAAACAGTTGTCTGTGACTGATTTAAACTGTGGTTTTTGACAACTGTGCCCTGTATTGAAGTGTCCCATCTGTTAAATTTAGTGTCCAAGGGAGCTATGAACATGCGTTCTAATAGCAGCAGCTTCAATTTTGTGGGGTCTTTGACAACTCAAGAAGTTTCTATACCCAAACCAAGTTGGGCATTTTCTCTGTATCTAGAGCTGTTTAATTAATACAATTATTCCTGGCAAGATACTGGAGTGCAGGAACAAGGTGGACAGAATGGCAGAATGTTCAGGGGGCAGTGAGGGTAATGGGGGGCGCCTCTTTTCAAATATTTAAGAAATAACCAGGATTATCCTTATGCAAATGTCACCAAAATGCCCTTTTCTCAAATTTCCACCTCTACCCGTATCCTTATCCCATCCCTATCCCCTTTTATTTTAAGCTTGAAAATCCTCTGACAGTCCCTGCTTCTAGCAAAAGCATGTTAGGCTCCTCTTCAAATTTATATGTTATTAATTTTATTATCAACCATTAACATTTGCTATGAACTTGTCTATCAGATTTATGCTAGTAACATGATAGAGTTCCGAGAAAAAGTGATATGGTTTGGATGGAGGAAAGAAAAGGGACTAGCAATGACAGAAAAAAGATTCTTCCTAGGAAAGGTGGTCCTGGGTGAGACTTTGTCAGTTATAGAAGATGAGAGCTCTGCATGCAGAAGGCAGGATGGAGCTATTGAAATCCAAGAAGAAAGAGGGCAATAAATGTGCATAAAAAGACCCTAGGCACACAATTTTGCCATAGGTGGGCCTTTGTTCGCCATCTCCATTCCAGAGAAGCTCGATGTGAAAGAAGTTTCAATTATATTATACAACCTTCCCAGTTGCCCCAGTCAACTAATCGATTACTGTCTCTACTGCTATATTTGTCTAGACAAGCTCCAGTGTCTACATATACTAGCTTGTAGAACTCCTATAAACCCCTAACTCCTCCAGATTTAGGTTTTGCCAGGTCTGATTTCCCATAATTTGCCAACATGAACTCTGAAACCTAGCCTCACCAATCCTCCCTGTTTTTCCCTGAAGCCCATCCCCAACACAAAGCACATTTCCACCTGACTGACTCAAGGTCTTAAATTCTACAGATCTCCCTGCCCTGTGCCCCAAATGGCTACTTTCTCTTAAAGCACTATATTATACTTCCAGGCCCAGTTCAAGTCTCATAGATTTCACAAAGAAATTCCTGACAACTCTAAATTCTACAAAATGGAAACAAAAATTAAAAATGCATAATGTAGTGGGACATGTAGACCATAAAATAGCAATTAAAATGAAAGTATGATGCATGGAGTACCTAGGTTCAAATCTTGGTCTTGCTACTTACTAGCTGCATATTATCGATCAATCACTCAACTTATTTGAACTTCAGTCTCCTCATCCATAAAATAGAGATATTAAAAGTGCTTATCTCATTGGGCTAATGGAGAAATTCAATGAAATAATGCATGTAAAGCACCTGGCACAGTGCCATTCCCTCTGCTCCAAGGCCTTAGACATGATCCGAAAGGCAATAAAGGCCGATGGCGGGTTTGTCCCTGTTTCTTTAGTCTGAGGATTCTGTAGGGAATCTTTGACAGAGAAGCAAAAATGCTCAGCTTAAGCAAAGTGTCTCTGGGTTGGAGGAGAAGAGTGAATGTCTACAGGAGCATTGGGAAAGGAAGAGTCCTGACTTCTTGGTAGAGGCAAGACTACAGGAGCTATTTGGGAATGAACAGTAGGGTGACCGTATTGGTTGAAGGCCAAGATGGAGAAAGTACTGCTTGGTAGATAACAATAACTCCTCAGCTTCTGGAAATAAGAGAAGAGAAATATATTCCACCCCCTCCACACACATTCTGTAAGGCACAAACTACAGAAGACTTTAGGGTATTCCTCACTGAAGACAGGTGCTACCATTCACCTCAAGGAAAGCAAGAAACTACTGGCTGTGGGCCTTCATAAGAAGACTGTCCCCAGATCACATTTTCTCTTGGACTCTTCCATTATGAAGCCCTTGGTGCCTCCCTTTCACTCCTACCACCCTTGCCACCTCCTCCCAGGAGCAGATGTATTTAGTCATAGAAAAAGGCAGTATTCATAAGAACAATTCTAACTCCAGAACCAAAGAAACCTTTACCAAGGCTTTGAGCAAGTATCTTAGAAGCCTTCAAAAATTGATATCCTCACTATAAGTGTTTGGCTTATTAAGTGATCTTGTTTCTTGGCTACTGACCTTCTTCCCATGGTTCTCTAGCTTTAGGAAGTTTAATTCTCCGAGTAGAGTTCTAGTTAAAAAAGGACTATGCTGAGAGTCTTTCAGTCAGAGTAAGCAGTGGCATCACTCACCCTTGAAACCTATAACTTGGCCTTTTCCAAGGTTCTTGTTCTTGGGCACAGCCACCGAGTGGCATCAAGGCATCAAGAAAAGCTGCCTGGTATAGACTATTGCCTGACACTTCAGAACTGAGCTTAACTTGGGAAAAGGGGCTCCAAAGGAGTGAGGCAAGGGTTTGTTGCACTCAGGCTACAACCCTTCGGAGGAGATCTTGTATCTGTGTAAATTGCCTCACCAATCTTAAAGGTGTTCGTAAGTGCCCCATTCCTGAGGGTTTCTATGCTCTTCTGAATGGGGTGTCTCAGGATTAGAAGATGGAAGAAAGGAAAGAGGGAAGAAGTTCACTAAGAAAGCTTCTGGACTCCAAACTGGGGCCCAGCTAACTATGGCAGTATGGCACAATGGAAGTGGCCAGGCCTTGCCATTAGAAGGCTTGGGGCTGAATCTCAGCTCTACAATTGAGAGACCCATTTTACTTTTGTGAAAACTAAACATGACAGTACACAGGAAGCACATTGCACATGATAAGTGCTCAATCAAAGTTAGCCGAATCAGGTGTTAAGGAAGAATTTGCTTCCCATGCTTGGAATTGCAGCTCATTTGGGGAGAAGTGTGCTTGTGTTCATTCTCTAAACCTGCTACTTCCAGTGCCTTCCAGTAGTCCAGAACTCCCAGCACTCTTGTAACATTTTCCCTTTGCTACCTGCTAAGAGGAGCACATGTTAGGAATGGCCACCAGCCTGATCCACTTCTTGCCAGCTTCTTTCTGCCAGTGGGCACCCAGACTTTTCCAGCCTGTCTCTGCCTTTATACGCCATCCTCCTCTCTCTCTTGAACTGGTCTATACTGCAGCAGCACAGTTGATCAGTCAGCGGGGATTTGTCAAGTGCCCAGAACTGTGACTTCACAATAAATAGGTCCCAAAGGGCCAGTTGGGCCTCAGTCATTTTAGTTAATCCAGACCAGCAGGGAGAGTCTGGAAAGGGGGTGTTGGTCTGTATGCTCTACCTGTAGCAGCTGTGGAGATTTAGCAGAAATGTTGACTGGGGCCAGGACTTGTGCAGTCACACAAAGCCAGGTGCTTAGAGAGGCCCCGTGCGTGGTTTAATGTTCTGCAGTCACAGTCTTGAAATTCCTTATACATTTTGAACAAGAGGCCCCACATTTTCATTTTGCACTGGGCCTCCCATACTATGTAGCCATTTCTGGCTGAGGCACATGTAGTCAGGTCTCGGGGAGCAGAGTTCAGTCTCCCAGAAAACAGCAGAGGAACCTGCAAAGTTATGGCCTTGAATAAAAAGCCCCCAAGCGTGAAATCTGTTCCTTCGAATTTCACACCACACTCCCATTATTTTGCACTCAGTCAGGCTTATCGACCTGTGTGAACTTTCCCCCTGAGCTCAGAGTCCCACCACCTCTAAGCCTTGGCTACACTGCTCGAATCCACCAGACCACTGCAACTTCATCTTTCAAAAGGGCTTTCTGCCTGAGTAGATTGAATCTATTTGATGTATATATAAACCTTCCACTACATAAAATCGTTTTCTTTTATTAAAATGTTTGAGATATTTGTAGATTCTCATGCAGCTGTAAGAAATAGTACAGAGAGATCCTGTTTACCCATTCTCTAGTTTTCCAAAAATGGTAACATTTTGCAAAACTTTAGTATATCACAAATAAGATATCGATGTTGATATAATTTACCAATCTTCTTCAGATTTTCTGTTTTACTTAAAATTATCTGTGTGTGCACTTCATTCTATACAATATTATCACACAGGTTCATGTATCTACCACCACAGTCAAGATACTGAGCAGTGCTATCATGTCTAGAATCCTTCAGGATATAACCTTTTCATGATTGTATCCACCTTCCTTCTGCAACTTCCCATCTGGGACAGACACTAATCTGTTCTTTATTACTAAAAATTAGGACATCTGGGCTGGTTGCAGGTTTGGGCTATTACAAACATCACCCCTGATTTTGACTAGGTGTTCTCATGAATTCCTGGACACTTAAATGAATTAATAAAGTAAGGTTTGTCAAGAAAAGTCTTCGAATTCTCTATCAGTCAATAGTTATTTTCAATTTAAAGGCAACGCAATCCAGGAGAAAGCTGGAGGACTTTGGAGTTGGAAGAATTGTTAAAAAAAAAAAAGGCTCTATGATTTCATTCTTGTGTGGCCTGAGGCTGGTTACTTAACATCTCACCACCATCACCCCACACTCCACCCAGCATTTCCCTATCTTCACAAAAACAATACTTCTGTGCAGAGTTGTTTTTGTGAAGATTAAATGAGATAGCACATGAAAGCTACCAGTATTTTGGAGCTTTCCACGGTCCCTTCTTTCTTGGCACCAGCTGAGGAGGGAGAATGAATTGAAAATAGTAAAAAGTAAAAATCGTAGATTTTTAAAATTTAGTTTTAATACTCCTAAATATTTACGATAAGGGAGAAATAGGACAAAGAATGACTATAAAACCAGGATTTATAATTAGCTTAATGATACTTCTAAAGAGCTCTAGGAGGGAACTGGGAAAACTTCTTTTAACTAAGTCAAACAAGACCTTGTTCTATCCTCCACACCTTCTCCCAGCATCGCAGAGGCTTAATTAGTTTAGCAACTCTTTTCTTTCAAGATCTGTCTATAACAAGCTACAGACACTGTCTGATTTCTCAAAAACTCTAACTTAGTGAAGGCCAGAAAAATGAAATTTTACTAGGATTGAAAAAAGATTCTTTCACTCCTGTATTGGAAATTTTTTGTAATTTTCTTTCCAAACCCCCTCCTAATCTTTACTTCACTCTCAGGCTCAGTGAGAGCTCAAGGCTACCTCCACTTTTTTTTTTCTAATTCTATAAGCTATCCCAGAACTCAAAGGGCTGTTTGTAGATGTGTAGCTCTGACAAACAGATACTATCATTTACCTCAGACTTCTCCTGTTTTTCAAGTTTTGAAATCCCAGAAGATGGTTCTATCTGATTTCTCTAAGCATTTTTGTGAGTGTGTCATGGGCCCATCTCTGAATCTCTTGCTAAGTTGCTAATGACTTCCATTCTGAATGTCTCTAGAATTGATTGCCAAGTATTGACTGCACATCTATTTGGTGCCTCTCCCTGTGCTTCACACTATGGGGAGTGCAAGAGCCGGAGCTGCTGTCTTTAAAGAGTTTACAGTTTGAGGAACCCCAAGTACGCACATAAAATAGTTGAAGAATGATTAACTAGAACCCTGTGTGATATGATACTTACTCAAAGGGAGATGATTATTCAGAGGTTGCAGATCAATGAGGAAGGAAAAAGATATCATGGAAAGTAAGGCTGAACAATCAAGGATAAAGAAGACTCAGATAGATGGAGGGGTGAGAAAGGACAGTCTCGACAAGGGGACATATTGAGTAAAAACATGGGCAAAGGGCAGAATCATGCCATGCATCCAGTTAGAATGAGTACCTGATTTTCGGTTTGGTCTCAGCCTTTGCCTTGCACTATTTGACTTCATCCCACCTTGCACCATGTTTCCTGGCCTGTGAGTTCTGGGCCACCTCAATTTACGATTGCCCATCTTACCTTCTGTTTATGGCCTTGCCTACTTTCACCTGGTATCCAATTCTCAGTTCTCTGGAGCGGACCCTCAGCTTCAATGTATACTTAAGTCTTGGACAACATTTGTATCCAAAGCATCAACCCCAGCCAACTTTTTTTAGCCCTGAGTTCTCTACTCCAACAGCAGCCAGTGGTAGTTGCGGTCCTGAAAATTTTGTCCAGAAATGGAACACAAGGGCAGCTACATCAGCAGCAAGGAGTAGTGGTGAAACCGATCATGGGAAATGGCTAAAATGACATCCCTTGGTGGAGAAAAGGCTTTGGTGACCAAGCAGAAGAGCACAGATTTAATAATAGTCAGAGGTTAAGAACTACTGTACAAATTTATTTCAATTACTAGTGACAGAGGTTTCCTTTGACTAATATTGAGAAACTAGAGCCCTTTAGTTGACAAGGCAAATGAGTTGCTTTCCTTAATTAAAGGAAGTTCTGCCGACAGCCCAGTGAAGCATATTTTTGTTTTAACCAGGCCAACAGGGAAGATATCCAATTTACCCCTTTCCAAAGTCTTGTTTGAACTCCACCTCATACTGGCCCAAGGTTATTTGGTTTGGAAGCTGACAGTCCATACTCTTCAGTGGCTTCTGTTCACACTCTCACTGGCCTTGAGGGATTGTAAAATCAAAAGAGCTAGGACATGGGAATTAACTGGCTGACAAATGTACCTTACAGCCACCCGATGTGCATAACACCACCAACACACACACACACACACACACACACACACACATAGTAGCTTTTCATTGGGGAAAATGATTTTACAACCTAGGTTTGGAAAATGTCCAAAGTAGGGGAAATGAGTGGGCTAAGAATGAGGCTGGAGTATGCAGAAAGTTAGAACCCGAGACTTGGGTGAAGGCTGAAATGGAATTAACCAAAATCTATAGTAGCCACCAACTTCCTCCACAAATCCTGGGCTATTAGATCAAAAAGCTACTTAACACTATCCCCACAAATTTTTGAAGGAGGTCAAAACTTTGGAAGGAATAAGTGAAATGTAACACTTTATCCATAATATGAAACAAACAAAAAAATAGTACAGACTGAAAACTTCCACAAAATAAAGAGACAGACGATCTTTAACTCACTGAAGACTGAGATCATGTTTCTTATTGCTCACCATTATATCTCCAGGACCTAGCATAGTATCTGACACACAGTAGGAGCTCAATAAATGCTTGCTGACTGAATAAATGAATCACGGTAATAATAATAATGACAGTAATAAATATTTGTTGAGCCCCATTTGTATGCCAGGCAGTGTTCTAAGTACTTTACATGTGTTAACCAGCTGATCGAAACTTCATAGTGACAAAATAGGCCTATTATTATTCCTATTTTATAGAGCAGGAAAGCAAGGCTCAGGAGGATTATGCCTTGTCTAAGAGTATACAAGTAATAAGCAACAGAGCTTGAATAAACAGTTACTTGCTAAGGCAAGGCAGGAACACCCTGGCAATCTCTTGACCATTTGTGATCTCTTGGTATTGATAATGATTCACAAAGTGAACTATGAGACAGATCCAAGGTGGCGATTCTTTATTATTTCTCCTATCTCAGGTGCTATCCTCAATCTCCTCTATCATCCTACCACATATGCACACATCATTTCTTTCTTCCTATTAGAATCTTACTCATTCTTAAAGATCCAATGCAAATTTTATCTCCTTTACCAAGCCTGTACTGACTACTCTTGCTAGAAGAACTCTCTCTCTCTTTGGAATGCATACAGAACTCATATAGTACTCGTGAGCCATACCAGTATTTGATACTTGAAAAATACACAGCAAGCTGGTTAAGAGCCAGAATTTAGAGTCAGACAGGGTGGGTTTTAAATTCCAGCTCTGCCAATTTACTAGGTGTGTGACTGTGGGCAAATTACTTAACCTCTCCATCAGAAGCATGATCTTTCAACTAAAAAGAGAATTAAAGCCCAAGATAGATGAGGAGATAATAAGGGACCACTTAGCTCCCTTCAGTGAGTTCAAGTTTCCAGGCCCAAATTACATCTGAGGTTACAAGAGAATGTGCACATGTGATCACAGAGCCAATAACCTTTGAGAAATTATGGCAAAGGGAAGAGGTGAGAGATGCAAAGAGACAGACAAACATTGTTCTAATTTTTAGTGAAAGAGGTGCTGGTTTTGCAGAGTGCAAAATGTAGATCCTTGAAACTGTAGACCAGTGAACATGGCATTGATCTTTGCCAAAAGTATAGCATGCACCATTAAGCAGATCATTTTTGAGGCTTTAGAATGGGAGCAGAAATCACTAAGGGTAAGCATGAGTTCACTAAATGCAAGTCATGCTTAACTAAGTTCATTTCCTTTTTTAAAATGGGCATCTAGAAGGGTAGATAAAGGGAATATTATAGCATAATGTATCTGAACTTCAGCGAGACATTTTAAAATGTCTAATGGTAACCTCATGGAGAAGGTAGAAAAATAAGAGCTGAGTGGTAGCAGAAATTACATGGATTTCTTCAAGTTTGAATAACCTTATTAAAAGTGATTGCTAATAAGGTGAGGGCTCTAAGTTTATGCTGCAGTATTCTGTCCTGTATCCTAAGTCATTCAATACTTTTATTAATCTGGTTGATCAAATATGCAGATAAAAGAAACTTGATATAGAGCATGTGTTCTCAATGGAGATGATATTATCCCTAATAGGGCAAAAATTCATTCTTGAGGGATTAAAAAACTTTCATATATAGAGCACAGATATACGTACTGTACATAAACATTTATACAGCATACCTGTGTTATTAAAATTTCATGAGGAGAGATTAGGGGAAAAACATTTACGAAGGCTCTTTAAGGATGTGATAATTTTAAGAAAGTTTGAAAAACATTGGTACAGAGAATATGATATTCTAGATGAGAGACTCAAGATCTAGATAAATCGTAAGAGTTGAAATTAAAAAAGGCGATGGTTATTGAGGATGCACGTAAAGCTCAGAATCCAGATTAAAATAAAAGTAAAAAAAAAATTTTTTAAATCAATTATATAAGCATAGAATCAGGCAAATAATAGTAGTTCATGCAAGAATCAAAAGAGGGTTTTAAATGAGCTACAAGTCACACACTGAGCATATCTGTGTTCAAAAGACAACTAGAATAGCAAAAGATCTAGAAACCCATGTGAAGCATGATTTAAATGAATTGAGGATATTTAGCCCAGAGGACAGAAGACTGGGGGTGATGTGACAGATATTTTAAAGGTCTGTCACATGAAAAAGGAAATAGAAATAGTGTAATGCTCATTTTTACTCAATCTAAAGAATAAGTTTTTAACCATTAGGGGGACCTAAATGTGGAATAAGCTGCTTTACTGAAGGGTGAGCTTTTCAGATTATCAGGAAGATATATTTGCACTGAGTAGTAGTAGATATGGCCTCTAAAGTTCCTTTTTAATTATCAGATTCTATTATTTCCTACTCATTTAAAAGTTATGGAGGTGAAAAGATGGCTGAAGAAGATGAGCTCAGATAATACACCTTCCCTTGGTTTCAAAGCCAAAATCCCACAACATGGGGGATACTTGAGTGAGAAATCTGTCACTTAGAAGTCAAATTAAGTGCCAATATTTAAAGCCCTAATTCTTCTGGGCTCCAACATTTTGTATTGTCACGTACCTCTAGCTCAATTTCCATCTTGGCATAGAGAGAGAAAAAGCACAGAGAGAGCTGTGGGGAAATATCAACGGGGGAAGTCTCAGAGACCACAGTTATGGAACTGCTCAGATGTTTCATGAAAATATTGGTATGGGGTCAGGAAGGACCTTCCCCCACTTCTTTTCTTCCCCACTTCTTTTCTTCCTTAGGCTTCACCTTGCTTACTTGTGTTCTCTCTCTGTCTCTCTGTCTCTCTGTCTCTCTCTGTCTCTCTCTGTCTGTCTTTCTCTCTCTCTTTTGCACCCCCTCCAACTAGGCAAAAAAAAAAAAAGAATTGGTACAGGGATAAGGGTAAAGGGTAGTAATTTCAGGTTAAAAGTTTAACACCACATTGGTTGCAAGAGCTAGAGTATGAAATGAAAATCAAATGAGATGTGAAAACTAGAACAATTAAAACAACTTGAGAACTGTGTCCCTGGAATTGTGTCCCGGTGAATCTCTCAAGGAACAGGACTTTGACTGGAGTGCAGCATAATATTTCACTGGGCTCTGAGTATTCTTCTGAATGAAGTCTCTTGGTTGGCCTTTCAGAACGAACACAGTTATTTGCTCTGCTTTTCACCAAACACTGCCAGGCAGAATCTCCACAGACCTGTTGCTAGAAATTAAGCTTCTTACAACTGCCATGGTCGTAAGAATCAAATTCCATTCACCTCCCTCTTTATGCTCCCTTCTCTCTGCCCTTGGCCAAATATAACCTGCTACTTCACAAAGCAACCTTTTCCTCCCTGTGCCCCATTAGCTCCTCTTTCACTCTCACTTGCTTGCTGAAGAGTCCTCACCACTATCTTAGATCCATGTACAAGGGCCATGTCTGCAGCCTAGCCCACAAGAACTTTGCCAACACTTTAAGATTTTTCTTGCCACATCCTCTCTCAAGTGATGTCTATGTTTGCACTATTAACCCTGGGACAGAAAAGTCAGAAATTTATCAGACCTCTCCTGAAAGTCTCATTCTTCCTTGGAAGAGAGAGTTTGAACGTGGCTTTCTGGGTTTTCCAAGTTGCTGGTGGGTGGATCTGGAGTAGGCATCCCATCTGTACATCTGGCAGGGGCGCTTTCCAGATTTTCCTCATGACTCAGTTTCTGACTGCTAGGATCAGTTTCTGACTG
The DNA here is from genome assembly GCF_902729225.1 of Pteropus medius. Lineage (NCBI taxonomy): Eukaryota > Metazoa > Chordata > Mammalia > Chiroptera > Pteropodidae > Pteropus > Pteropus medius. The sequence goes on along the minus strand of NW_024345872.1, from coordinate 1,440,639 downwards.
CTAGGCGGGGCAAAGTCTCCTGAAGTTTCTGCGAGTCACCTCCCCCTGTGAGCAGAGCTTGGTATAGCCCAAATAGTTTTCAGGTTAAGAAAGCCAGAATCTTTGTTCAGCCGCACTGAGTGAACAGACTTTGTAGGGGTTACCTGGCCAAGAGAAGCAGAAGCGGGTGGCAGCAGCAGCGGCAACTGGGATAACTCAGGTGAGTAGACAAAGCATTAGCAAATTTATCCTGGAATTTTATTTGTTGGATAACTTGGTCTATAAAAGAAGTGAAGAAACATGAACTTTAGAGTTAATCAAAATCCACAGCTATAATGTTTTGGTTCATCTGGATCAAATGTACATGTATAATAGTTTGGAAACTTCCAAACTAATGAACTTTTTTGATTTGTTATTTTTTGGGTTTGTGTGAGAGTGATTGCGATTATCTGGCAATGATATTTTCTGGTGATATCTGATTTTTTTTTTTTTCGTCTTCTGTTACTTGAAATCCCTGGTGAAAAAAAGACAAACCTTCCTTGGGCAAGTGAGAAGGAGAAGCCAGGCTGACTGTCAAGACTTCATTCTAGCTTTTGCTGACCCACAACTATGGGAAAATTATTGAAATGCAGGCAAAAGTTTGGAACCACACTGTGTACAAAAGGTCTTTGAGCTCTGGCAGTGGGGTGCAATGGGCTGTGTGCTGTTGCACAGGAGGGAGTGGCAGCAGGGGCTGTTCTGTCTGCACAGACAGATGTCCTCCTGCCCTGGTGACAGGTTGATCTTGGCTATTGCATTTTCACCTCCCGACCAGCCTGGTTTTGTTCTCTTATTCTTGCTTTGGTTTAAACTTTAATTTGAAGTTGGGGCTCCATCCTTTCACCCACACCCACCTACTACATTGCTACTGGTGTTATAGGGGTTTAACTGGGCTACTTGACTAGAGTGGGCTAGGGGGAGGGCAGAAAAAAGATCAGAACATTGCAATTGAAAATTAGTTCTGAGGATTTGGAACTTGAAGTTCGATGAAAAGCACATAGGAAAATTAAACAAATTCTGCCATCCTGACAATCACTTCTGGCTTCAGGGTAAAGAATCCTGGTTTGTACCAATGTTTTATTGAAATTTAGCTAATGTCTCATTTGCTAATCTTTATTGTGAAATTAAGAACATTTTATAGTCTACAGGAATTTATTAAAAGATTCCTTGTGGAGATGCTAATTAAGTCTTTCATTCTTCTAGCAGTTTGTGTGTAGGTACGTGTGTGTACATGTGGCTGATGATATTATTGGTGTGAGAGAGAGAGAGAGAGAGAGGAAAGGAGGGAAGGAAAGAGAGGGAAAATATTTTAGATTTGGAAAACAGTATTTATCCTTAAAGTCCCTGGCAGTCTAGGGAAAAGTCTAAAAACACTTGTGTTGTCACGAATAGATTAAAAAGCAGCCTTTCTGTATCTTTGGTAGTTTTTAGTTCCTAAATTAAAAGTAGAAAAAAGTCCCTTTGTGACCCCTAAACAGTGTTTCTTTGATTAGCCTTGATTTGAAATCATCTCACCTTCTGACAGCTTGCAATTCAAAAACAAAATTCCTAAGTGCATTCTTGTAAGAAGAGGATAATGAAAATTTTCCAAAGCAATGTCTTAAGGCTTTGAATTTGCACGCTCCTTCCCTCCCCCACACTCCCGCTTTTTAAAATTGTGGTAAAAAGTGTCAGGGGATCCAGGTTTTAGTGCCAGCTCTGTCATTAACTATGTAACCTTGGGAAAGTCCCTTCACCTTCCTGTAAAAGTAAGAATTTGGGTTAAGTGATTTCTAAGAGTCTTTCTAGCATAGCATTCTATAAAAATTGGGGTTACATTCTCAAAAGGCTATAAAATTAGACTTATAGGATGAGCTTATTCATCCAAGAGAGAGAAAACAGGCAGTGGGGCAAGTCAACCAAAAATGACAGGTGGAAAAGAGAAGCGGTATTGAAGAGTGAAGGAACCATTTTATATTGGTCTTCTAAATGTCCTTGAGTATCTTATTTAAAGCATGTGGTCAAATTTTATTTTCCACTAAGGACAGAAAAGAGATTCAATTTGCTAAAAAAAAAAAAAAATTTTTTTAAGTGTTTCCTAATACTACTGTCTTTCATTGGTCTTATCTTTAACAGTTAATAAGTATGTTCAGGTACTTAATTTCATTATATGCCCCCAATAATACCTTGAGGTGTATGATGCAGCCATCATATCCCCATTGTGCTTATGGGGAAATTGAGGGACACAAATTTTATTTACACTAAATGGCGGTGTTTGGAATTTGGTCCTGGATCTCCTGACTACCTGTGTTCTTTTTATAATTCTGACTTGCTTTTTTATTTTCTGATAGAGTTCTTCAGCAATGGAATTAAAGGAAATTGTGTGCTCTTTATTTTTCCTTTGAATTTCTTTGAACAGAGTCTTCTCTCTGGGCGGAGTAGATGTGTTCTAGATAAGGCTGAATCAGAGGACTTATATGGTTCCTTTCAGACCCCAGAATATCTGGCTAACAATTTGAATTTAAACAGTTATATGTTTTCTGGTAGATGCTTGTCCATAGATATGGTTTAGGATTCTGCCTGTGCAAACATGGAAAGCACCATTCTCTGTGTAACATGTGGATGCTGAATTGTCATTATGTCTCCCACGCCAAGTCCCATTTCTCTCAACACACCACCACCAGGTATGAGAATAGGAACTGCTGATCTTGGCTAAAATGACCCCTATTTCATGCCAGGGTAGAGTTAGGTTTTCTGTATTCGATTTGCTCTGCAAAATTCCTAATTGCTTCTACCTCTGATTTTGTTTCAAGAACAGCACAAAGATAAAACTGGGGAAAAGGAGAAACTAGCTAGGGACAACACACTGAAGCCATGCTCTTCGTCTCTCCCTCTTAAATGCCCTCCCTTGCCTCCCACTCATCCCAATCAATCTCAGTTTGTAAACTGCTGGCCGAGTTCTCTCTGTCAATTAATAATTCTCTTTAATAAACTGAGGCAGATTTTACTTTGTAGAGCAAAATCTGGTTTCTACTCTAAAGCTAACCCACAAGTAAAGAACAAGCCATTTTTCTCTTAAGAGCTTGCCCAGCTCCCCAAGCTTTCCAGTCCAGTGAGTAGCAAAAGCTTCCTCTCCTAACTGCAGCCTGGTGTTCTACAAGGAAGTCTCCCTCAACTTCCCCTGGCAATTCTCAACTTTCCATACTCTGCATTCACTCCTCCCACTTGCCTTGATCCACAATGCCTTCCTTCTTCGTGCTCTATCTTTAGGCAGTGGGTTCCAATTCAAATAGTACTGCTTAAGACCATTATCTCAGAGCAAAACCCCATACTTTGCTTCACCCAACCACCCATGATACTTGTTCATAGGACACAAGGTCCTTCTTTCTTAGATGTGCACATTCCCTTTGTTAGCCATTTGTTAGCTGGAGGCTCTTTTCCGTTTATACTTAAAGCCCTAGATTTGATTCTGTTTACTGACTTTCCTAATATGCGGTTGTTAACCTAAAGGCTCTCTTGTCTTCACTGTTGGGTGCAGTGAGATAGCAAAGAAGGAACATTCCCTTCTCCACTCTCTTATCCTCTGATAGGGCAAGTTGTTTATGACAAACCCAGCTTACAAATTTCTGGGTTACCAAAAGTTTCCTGAAGATTAACTGATGAAACCTTGAATGTGAAGGGTTTAGATTCTTCCATGATCTTCATGCCATGGAAATAAATAAGCTTTTTAATATATACCATGACAATAAATTAATTCTAGGAAGAATGCCTCAAAGTTAGATATCATGTTTATTTTGGAGGGTTTTCTTTATTTGAGCTAAAAAAAAAAATCCCTTCTTTAAAAAAGCAGTGACCAAAAGAAGCAGTGTGGTGTGATGGAAAGCTGCACATTAAATCTGGCATTACACAGACCCAGATTTGAGTTGGCTCTGTGAGTTTCCAGCTGCCCGTTCTCTGAACTGCCATTTCTGCAGATACAAAATGAAGGGCACAGATAATATCTACTAAACATGGCTGCCATGAAAAGAACATGAACTGAAACGTACATTTCAAACAATAACTTGCCATGTAAACACTAATTTTCTATGTAAGACATTCGGCCATTCAACAAATATTTCCTGAAAAATGGTTGTGTGCTCAGCTCTGTGACAGGCAATGAGAGGGTTTTCAGTGTATATTTTGCATTTATGGAACCCTTTCTACTTATTCAAAATACTCTTACACTAACAATTTCATTAGGTACAGTCATGGTATGAGGAGGGCAGGATACATAACACTTCCCCACAATGAGAAAATTAAGGCATAAAAAAGTTAAAGTCACAGTAAAGTGAACACAGTTGTCTTAATATCTAGTTAGACATGGGGGTCAATTCTACTCTGCAAGTCAAGTGGAACAAGCAATTATAATTGTATGCTAATGAAAATCTGTCAAAGTTCAGGCCTATAGCCTGCTCTTCATTATTTACTGTGCACCCCCAAAATGCAGGTCAAAAGGCTTGACCTATCCAACCCAGCTATACATTCTGTCTCTGAAAGTGTCTACTGGGATCATACTGTTTTTAAAACTCAAACCTGATTTTCTTTTCAAATGATACTGCTTCAGTCTGTAGACAAGCCCTATTTTAATAACAGGGATGTCCTTTGGAGGCTCCTGTTTGCTTTGTCATTTGACTGAGTAGCAAAGGAGACAGATGTGGGAGAGGACCTTTCCCCAAACAGGAAATACTCATTTATCCAAAATGATCAGGGACTAGGGGGTTCTGGCAAACTAAATATCCTAAATGCCCTAAACTATCTCCCATTTACAATCCCCAGCTTCTGGCAAACCACCAAACTTTCCAGGAAAGCAAGAGGCACAATAGTATTTATTATAAATTTGAGCACATGTGAAAATTGGGGTCCATTTTTAACAGGTTCCACAAAGGCAAACATTCAGATTAACTCTGATGCTGATTAATGGAAAATTATTACTGATACTATTCATGACTTCGAATACAATGAAATATGCTTTAATATTTAAAACATATGATTAGACTTAAATCTGATGACTGAAGGCATTTTGGTATTTTAGAGTGTCTTATAGCCTTCAATTTGAAAACCAATTGTCAATAAACAAGGCTATGGAAAATCTGTGTTTTTTCCCAGCTTCTTATTCCTCAGATTCAGAAAAATGGCAAGCTTGTTCATATATATTGTAGGTTGTAAATAATATTAAATTAAAAATACTTTATGGTTTTCAAATAGGGAGACTTCTTTTCCAATACAGCATTTTGATGTAATAGTGAAAGGATGTGAAATAAGATAATAGAGAAGTCCGATTAATATTAAACATTTTATAAAATAGCAACTGCCACTTTATTAACTGAGTTTTGAAGTGTATTACCTACACAGATACTCTTTAAAGTAATAATTAGCCACTTTTTTCCAATTTTGTCTATTTTTAGCCGATATTCTGACCTTAGAATTTTTATTTTCACCTCATATGTAGTAATAGAATATAAACAGTCATTCTTAAAATATATTTTTAAGTAATTGGTGCAATGTAAATTTAACAACCCCTCTTATTTACCATTGAATATCATGAAAGAATCATTAAAATCATTGTAAATCTATCTTTATCAATCAAGCAAAGGCTTTGAAAACACTATCACCTCAGAGCTATTTAAAATCAAATTTGCCTTTCAAATTATCCTCATAAAAAACAGTTGTTAGGGGCATTTGAGTCTGGAGCACTCCAATATACATTGCCTGAAGAGCCACTACTACATTAATTCTCTATTTAACAATGTGAGTATTTTTTTTTTTTTTAGAGAAAAGAAAGCAACAGTGTATTGCCATGGGATAAGAATCTATAGTTCACCAATCAGTTTAATTGAATTTCAGAGTCTGCCTTTTATCAAAGACAAATGATTGCACATTAGCTTTTGAAGAAGAAAAACATATGCAATCTTTTTATCTTTCCTTGTCTTTGGAGGCCATCTGCTGAGCTCTGTTTCTTGCATTAGCCTTTATGGCCAGTAATAAATATGCAAAGCTCTTTAAAAATAAAAGCGAAGGAACCATGTAAAAGAGCTTATTAGATGTGAAAGAGGCTGCTTCTTCCCTCAAGCACAAAGTGTGTGGCCCTTCAGGGCACAAACTTATTCCGAATATAGTAAAGTGATTTATTTCCTCCTCTTCAAATTTAAAATTGTCCTTTGCCATGAACTTCTCCCTGCCAGTGTAAAATGGAGAATTGTCCTTTAAATTATAATGACTCATGTTTAACTAACAATCTTAACATTTATTATCTATTTTTCCAATAAGATTATTAAGGCCCATATTACCTCATTTGTCAGATAAAGAAACTGAGGCCCCATAATGGTTTAGGTGTCTTACCTAAAGCCCCAAACTAATTAATTGCAGTGCCTGGACTCTTCTCTTCCTGAAAATGATGACTTTTCTGTTAAAGCTAAAGTTGAAGTGGATGGCTCCAGGAATGTCACTAGGATGACTACCATTTGTCTAATCTCAGATAATCTTTAAAAGACTTGAAAACTTCCTCTAATAACAACAATTTTTATTATTATAGATATAGTTTGATGCTATGGGTCCTCCTCTAAAACTCTTCAAAAACCAGAAGTACCAGGAACTGAAGCAGGAATGCATTAAAGATGGTAGACTTTTCTGTGATCCAACCTTTCTGCCTGAGAATGATTCACTTTTCTACAACCGACTGCTTCCTGGGAAGGTTGTGTGGAAACGTCCCCAGGTAATTATCTATTTTTCAATTTCCATCTCATTTTTTATCTCTTTCATCATAACTCTATTTCATCCACTATTTTACTCACACAACCTATTGCATGTAGACCAATTTAGGAGACAACTCTAAAATGGGAAGTTTTATAAATCTATGCTTCTAGCTCTAGCTTGAAGAATCTTGAATTTTAGTCAAATTTCATCATAATTAGTAATTTGAAAAGACCAAAAGAAAATGTCATGCTTATTTAATTTGGAAATCATATGAGTAAACATGATGACTCAAAAAACAGCTATACTCTTGTCTCTTTACCAAGTTACCTATCACAGCAACTTTAAGATAATCTCAGACCATTGAGGAGAAAAACTCCTTATACAATTAGCATAAATGAACTCTATGGAGTTCTATGTACTGGGGAGAGGGAGTCTTCTTTGCTGTTCTTTGGATATCATCACTTGTATCCTTCCACAGTTAGCAAAGTAGGATCCAATTAGGGCTGCAGCTCTTTCACCACCTATTAATCGTTACTATGATTCTTTGTGGAACATCTGTATGTTGTCACTAAAGCAAGTCTCAGGACCCTTTCAGACGTCCTACATGCATGGGAGCTCAATGCCTAAAATGATAGGATGATGGAGCCTGGAGAATAAATGACAACCTTGCTATATCTAAAGGATATAACTGGATAGAAGTATATGCTACCTGGGTTCCTTCCCAAAGTGGATGACCAGGAATATAGGCCACAGAGGGCTGTCATGATGCAAATTCTTGGACCTTCACAATATCCTGAAGATGATGTTCTGATCCTATTTAATGACGTACCTTTTTGCGCTCTATTATAGAACCACCTCGGTCAGCAACTCAAGGTTTGCCTTCTTCATTGAGCAAGCTATCACTTTTTAGTTGCGATTTCCATAGCTTAAACTTCTAAATGGAGTTCTTACAAGAGCTACTTCAGTTTATGTAGTTTGCCACCAGGTGGTGCCAAGATACATCAGTCACTTTAAGGCTCTTGTTTTCTATGCAATTTAAAAGACATGTTTCAGTTTTTTGTCCATGAAGTATGATAGCCATAGAGAGTATGAGATCTGGAGAAGTCTCTTCATCAGAAGGAAGATTACGCTCCTCCTAACTTTATGAGCCTCCAGTTGTTGACATCCCTGCAGATCACTGACCTGCAATAAAACCTGGGAAACATGAGCAGAATTCACTAGCCACTAATTAGATATGCAGAGGGAAGATTTTTTTCCAGAAATGCATGGAGAAAATAGAGCTATATTGTCTAGGAGCCCTCTTATAAATGGGTGTGATAATGAAAGGTGCCATCTTTTCTGATGCTTGGATATAAAAGTAAGAAGATTAGTAAGGCAGAAGTAGCTGAAAAGAAGGCAGGAAATTGAGGGAAGTTTTCCAGCAGCATGGGGAGGGTCTTTATAAATAAGATAGATGAATATATTTGTAGGCTAAGGAGTAAACAGTAAAGAAGAAGAAATGGAAGACACAGAAGAAAGAAGGAATGATTGATAGGAGTGAGATTATAAGGAGATGAGAGGAGATCCGTTGGGTGGTAAAATTGCAAGCCAATGTGAAGCCATTCCCCAAATGTGAACCAAGCCGACAATGCTTCCTTTACTGGCCCATCTTTTGACACATCCTTCCTCCTCTGTCTTATCTCAGTTCTTTGTCCTTTGCCTTCATCTTCCAAATTCTATTGATTGAATCACAGGTGGATTAGCAGGGAAGGAAAAAAACTTAAAAATTGTGGCAAAACTTAAAAACTGTGGCGTCTTGTTTCTGAGGCAAGCAATACCTCTCGAGGGAATGTCAGAAAGAGAAGATGAATGGGAATGGGTAGAAAATGAATCAGTATTTATAGCATGCTCACTATGGGCCCAGATACTGTGTTTGGAATTTTCTATACTTTTTTTTTTCATTTTTTCCTTATTTGCCATGGCTTAGAAAAGTAAGTATCTTAAAAATCATTTTGATATAATTTTTTCCTGGTTTAAAAAATAAAGGTAGATACTATGTTCATCTTATTGATGAGAAAATGAAGTCTGAGAGAGAAGGTAAGAATTTTCCCAGGATCAGACTGCTATCACACTAGGATTTGAATCCAGGTTCGACTGTAGAGCCCACATTAATTTTCACTCTGCCATGCTGCCATTTTAGGGAGATAGATTTGTTTGTGTCTCTTTTGCTAAAATAGATACCTTCCCTCTAGTCAGTTCTCCTTAATATCTTGATGCTATAATCATTAATTGATACAAACTCTCCCTTTTGAGAGCATACAGTGACCTTAGTCTTAATTAAGTCCCGAGAGAGAATCACTTGAGAAATATCTATTGAGCACTACTCCATGCCAGCCTCTGTGCGAGATACAGACATGGCGTGGGGTGAGGCATTCCCATTCCAGTTGAAGAGATGAATATTGAGTTATTAAAGAGTTAAATAATAAATTAATATTGGATATAAAAATACTATTTTGAAGCATACAGACAATAAATCATGTAAAGTTCTGAAGAAGGAGAGATCATTGTGGATTGAAGTGGTTGGGAGTAGGGAAAAAAAAAAACAAGGTTCTGGACCACCATCTGAATCTCCTCAAAAAGCCGTGGGATCCTTTTCAGCCAGAGTGGAGGCCAAGCCTGTGGTCAAGAATCACGTCAGAGTTCCCTGGCCTCCCTTCAGAAAAGCCGAGAGACAGCCCTGGGCCTCTCTGAATTGGCTCAGGAAGAGCAGATGGATCGTTGGCCTCACCCGCCTCATTGGCAAGGTTGAGATTTTGATTTGTAGGGAAGCTTACAGACTTCTTGTCCCTTGGCATGCCACATAGCCTCATACTCTACCAGGGTTGTTTTTTGAAGTCTCTAAATTGGAAGAAGCATGATTAACCTGATGTTTTCTGTCTCTTTTCTCTCTCGTGTTGAAAGCCTCTGCCTTTATAAGTGTTCATGATTGTAAACACCAATGCTAATTGAACTAATCAATGCCAGTCAAGATCTACCGTCTTAGGGCAGAATTGAATTCTCTTTATTTCCACTTGCCACTTCCTTGCTGTGTTCTAAGGAGCCACTTTAGATAGACAGGGATTATAAGAGTGTTTTACAATTGTTTAATGCCAGCTCATCTTCACATACCCTCTAAAGGAAAATACTTTTCCTTAACTCCTCCAGTGGTCCCATGGCCCCAGTTATTGTCCTAGCTTACTGGATACACAGGTATATTGCTTGAGACATGTACCTCTAGACTTTTTTAATCTTCCTGAGGCTTAAACATATAAAGTCTTAGTAAATTCTAAGAGCTGAGTTATACTGAGTTACAGTGTGATCTTAAGACTGCAGATAGGAATTTTAGGCTGAAATCTGGCTATCAAATTCCCATGGAAAAATCTCTTCCCCAGCTCCCTCCAGCCACTCTCTTCTCTTACAACCTTCTGAATTTTTCCCTGGCTGACTCATACCTAGCTATTATAGTGTCTTAGAAGAAGACACATATCATCTCGGACTAAAATAGAGCAAGACCTCATGGGGATCTAAACAGCTAGCTATGGAGGAAGCATGGGGACCTGTACAGATCTCCGTCAGCTCTCTTGGGCAAGTTTTGAGTTCAGCTTTCACTACCATTGTCCTTATCCAGGTCTTTCACTAGGGAATACCCTACCCAGGGGCCATTTTACTACATCGGATGGGAGGAGGGTGATGAGGTTCTGGATTAAAGCAAAAGTGTTAGGAATAGAAGGGAAAAGTTGATGAGGGGAGACATTAAAAGCGGAAGACACAGGTCTTAGTGATAGATTGCATGTGAGGGAACAGTAAAGTAGGAAATATTTGTCTCTTTGTGTTCATAGAAATTTCCAACATCCAGTCAAATGTGACACCTCTGTACAGTAGTTTTGGTCTCAACTGTTCATGAATTTCTTTTTCTTCCCATAGATCATGTTCCCCCCTTGAGTAGTCCTAAGTGTTATCCACTGTTGACACAATTGAAAAGAGTTGAATAGGTCCATACTCTTTCCATCTATCTTATTTATTTTAAAGTCTGCATTAAAAAACATTAACAGCTTTATTAGAGCACAATTTATATACCATAAAATTCGCCTGTTTTAAGTATACAATGCAATGATTTTTAGTATATTTACAGAGTTGTGGAAGCATCACCACAATCCAGTTTTAGAATAATTGCATCATCCCAATAAGATCCCCTGTGCACACTTGCAGTGAGTAAACTCCTCCCGCCGGTCACAGACAACCACTAATCTACTTTTAGTTTCTATCTAGATTTGCCTAGTCTGGACATTTCGCGTCTTCTGTTTAGCATAATGTTTTCGAGGGTCATCCTTATTATAACATGTATCACTTTGTTCTTTTTTACTACTGAACAGTATTCCATTGCATGGATATACAAACTCTTCCAAATAAAGCACTTCGGGATTTATATCTGAAGTCACCTAGCAGAAATCTGAACATTCAGATAAAAAGATATTACGTTTTGACTTGATCGTCTAGGTTGGAAGTGAAAGCTTGGCTTAAGATCTTATTTCTAGGCTCTACACTGAGTTTTTCTTGGAGGGGTTAGGAAGGAAGGAATGTTTTACTGATGACAATATCTTTATGCAGAAGCAAAACTCCACAGCCAGTAAAATGGACTCCTTTAGAGGCTACTTCAACATTGGTCCCTTAGCCTAGGTTCACCTATCAATGCCCTGTCTGAAGATGGTTCAGCATACTAAGGATAAGATAATGGTTACTTGAAATATCTCACAAAGCCATTAGGTCCTGAATGGCAGCCCTGAACCTTTTGGGACTACTTAGAGCCCCAGACTTAGTCATAATATACCTATGCAGGGCTGGCTTCACTTTTAGATATCCATGTCCCCATCCTGCAAAGACTGCTGGACTGCACATAGCACTTTTAAAAGTGCCTCTACTCTTCTGGTTGCTGGTTTTCTAGGCACCCTTTCATTTTACTCTGGTTCTTGAGGTTTACCCTGGGCCACAATGTTTACTGTCATCAAATTTTACCTGTGTTATAAAAATTTCTAGAGAAGTAGATGCAGGAAGTGCAAAGGGAGCCACACAGAGTGACGTGCAGGGCTCCAAGACTTGCAATTGCATGCCTGCCTCCCTCACCCCCAGAAGTATCTGGGAAAGGAGACGAGGTGAGAACAATGATAGAGTCTCTCAATGCTCAACTAAGAGAACATTTTTCCTAGAGAAGCTGCTTTTCTTTGGAAGGCTTTGGCCCAGGGAAGGGGGTATGTGGGAACCATTCCTGGCTTTACTCTTGGTGCTTAACTTTCTAGTTGTGTATGTTTTCTCCCTAAGAAATTAGTATGTCTTCACAAACAGCTCAGTTCAAGGATCATGTTAACTGTGCCAACACAGCTGGGAGCCATTAGGAGCTCAGCAATCTCCCCTCCCTTCTAGGCCACCCAAATATGTGACTGTATGAGCTGTGACCTCTCTTCCAACTCCACTCCCTACCACTTTAACAGAGCTTGGGCTGAAATATCCCATTTGCATTCTGTATCTAGCTTGAGTTACAGAAAAATTTCTCTAGCCTTACTTATTTACCACCAAAAGGAAGACACCCAGTTGTCCAATAGGGAAAAGTCATTAATTAGCCATTTTGTGTTTTCAAATTTCGTCACCAAAATGTTCATTTGGCTGCTAGATTTGCATTAGCCCATTGCCCTTTATCTTTTCTACCTCTTTGGCTGCTTTCTAGTTTTTCACTTCCTTAAAGAGGTAGAAAATGTAACTTAATAAAGATTTGCTCCCATGTTTCACATCATGGTGCTGACATTCAGAAGAGATTGATTCATATTGAATGTGTCAAATTGAGGATATTAAAGCCTATTGGTGATATTTAGCCTGAAACCCAAAATTAAAACATGACTTAAGCAAGACTTCCAGAATGATGGAGAGCTTTTAGGTAAGTGTTAAGCAAAGAGGCATAAAACATAGGGATGGATGACTGAGAGAGGTAGTCACATTTCTGTCCCCAAAGAGCTGCACAATTTTATCCTTTATGTGGTGTCCATTGATAAACCTAAAGGCAAAAGGATGGGCTAGCTAAGGTCTTGAGGTTCTTTCTCTAACTGTGTGGTTCTGAAGAATCTAAAACTTTAATCCTGGGTTTACTAACTAGTTGGATGGCCAGAGGGACAAATTACTGTCCTTCTCTGAGCCTGTTTCCTCATTTGTAAAATAAAGTTTGACTAAACAGTGTCTAAAATTCTTTCCAGCTTTGATAGTCTAGACTGTTAACTTGTCATGTTTTAAACCCCACTGTTAAATAGCCATCCTTTATGTATGAAAAGTGGTGAAGTAAAATTGAGGCATGGGTCAGTTTAATGGCGAAATGGAAAGAAATGGAAAGTAAGATGGTTTATTTGCCCAAATCTATATTCTGCCATGATTACACACACAATATGTGTGTGTGTATGTGTATAATCAGCTTAGATCAACAAGAGAATAATTACCTATTTCCTCAATTTGATTTCTGTCTACTTGTCTTTTTGCTCATTTATGCGACCCTTTATATCTTAAATAGAAGTTTACATGCCAAAAGCGTTGGCTGATCCCTGCTGTGAAATAAAGCCTTGTATAAATTCAACACGCTGTAATGTAATCTCAACCATTAATAACTCTACATAAAAGAACAAATAATTTGCCTTAATAATCTAAAAGACACTTTTTTTTCCACGTATCAGTGGTCACTGTATTGTTTTTATATGCTAGGAAACTATTATATGCATCATCTAAGTCTAAGAAATCATTGTATAACTTTACATCTTGAGCCAAATAAAATAGTAACACCTGACCCAGAAATTAAAAAAAAAAAAAACTGTTTAGTTTCATCTTAGAAAGAGTAAAGGAACAATAAGAGGAACAATAAGAGAAAGAATATCAGGATTCAGTTCATTCAACACATCTGCTTTATGTTCAATAATTGAAAAAACAAGCAACCCCCAATCCACAAAATTTAGTATAATAGAAGTCTTCTCCTAAGACAACAAAAGTAATGATATACCAAACATACGTCAAAAAAACAACAACAAAAAACAAAAACAAAAACAAAAACAGAAAATCCAAAGCTGACAACTCATGTAACCTTCTCCTTTTGGCAGAAAGATGCCCAATTAATCTTTAGTTTGGACTTGTCCCTGCCCGGAATTTTTATTTCCTTCTAGAGTTATTTGAGCTCTTAAAGAATAGATGGAATGTTTCATTCTGTAGACCAGACTCTTTGTCAAGGAGAATTATGCCCATTAAAAAAAGAGGTTTGAGAACCAAAAAATATACAGCTGTCTTTCTTTAATAATTTTTAAATGGATGTATGTCTAAATTTTCTTTCCATTTGAAACTAAGATTTGTTTCTGCTGTGTAAACAGAATATCAAGGTACTGGCCAATAGCCTCCTCCAGGAAGCTTTCTCCATCTACTCAAGACTTTATTGCTATTTCCTGCCTTTGAACTCTGCAAGTACTGATACTCTGAGTTACACAATCATGTCTTCAATTATATGATGTCATATATGCAGCTATACCTTTGTCCACGCTTGTCTCTCTACCCATTATGTCTCCATATTCCTCCCTTATACAATTGCCTAGCTCTAGTCATTCTTAAGGCTTCAACTTGAGCATTACCATTGCTATTCAACCCATTCACCAGGGAAATTTTGGAAATCCTTCTTCTAGACACTGATTATACTTTAAAAATGCCTCTACTGTGTCCTCATCACATTTTGTTGTAATTGTATTATTTGGGTCTCATTTTCTTACTCACAATGGGAATGACACCACTAATAATATGTTGCAGGGGTGGGGGGGACATATGTACAACCCAAACAAATACTGCCCCACACTATCTAAGTTTCCTCAGAACATCCACTGTAGGAAGAGTGTCTATTGAAATGCTCTGGTGAGTAGTCTATTACCACCTGCTATTAGTGCTGCCATCTGCATTCATTAAAAGGTGTGGAAAATCCATTTGCCATGGAGACCACTGTTGCCTTTGCTTTATGTTAGGAAAGGTCTTCATGCATAAAGTCTCATAAATCGTTTTCCTAGAGAGGGAAAAGCATTTATGTTCATCTCTATCAGGCCTTGTCTCTTAAATTTAATCAGCCTCAAAGCACAGGTGCCTCAGAAAATTTTATTTTGACAAATAAGATCAAGATATAATGTGCTTATCTCTAGTTCTCTTCTTTAAAAGCTTATTGCTGTGATGAAAACTCTTCCAAACCCCAGCTATGTCTGAGAGCCCCCACCAGTTTATCTCCTCCTGTTTTACTGTATCCTTGCCTCCCATTTCTCCTGCCACTTCCCCATATTACCCTTTTCCTGTGTCTAGATGATATACTGTTTGTGTTTTTCCCTCACAGCCCCCACCTGTGGCAGTCCTAGCATCTTTTGACCCCACTTCTTTTGTGAAGTATTCCTGTCTACCTCAGCTCACATAGATATGGAAACACTTCCCAGAGTCTTAAAACCAACTGTTGTATTCACAGGACATCTGTGATGACCCCCATCTGATTGTGGGTAACATCAGCAACCACCAGCTGATCCAAGGGAGACTGGGGCACAAGCCAATGGTCTCTGCGTTCTCCTGTTTGGCTGTTCAGGAGTCTCACTGGACAAAGGTATTCCCCTTCCTGTGGGACCTCACTCAATTTCCATCTTCTTGTCTTCTTTAGTAATTTCAGAAAAAGTCAGCTTATAACTTTCTAGATTTTCTAATTCTTAAAGTCAGAGTATTCACTAGGTGACTTCCCTCAATTTTATTATGAGAATTTTCACAAATACGAGAAGTTGAAAAAATTTTTACAGTAAACACCCATATACTCACCCAGATTCTACCATTAACATTTTATTCTATATGCATTGTCACACATATTAGTTGAACTCGTGTCACTTGCAGTGTTTGACTCAGTAGCTCTGCATACTTGTATTCTTTGTACTTATTGGGGTATAAAGCTAGTAGGGGCAAGGAAGTCATTAACAGATATGAATAACCAAAAATGTGATAAAGCTGGAAATAAATCCTGAAAGAAGTTCTAATAAATTATTAAGAGTACAAAGATTCATTTAGCATTTAGTTAGAGTTCAAGGCAATGAAACATTGACTTTAGGACAAAGTTTGAATATTTTCTTCAGAAAAATAATTTTAGAAGATTAATGTGTAAATGTATAGAAAAAGAATTTCTTAAATGTAATTTTATTCAGGTTGTGAATAAAATATATATTCTATAGAATCTACATGAAATCTCTAGGATGGACTTTTAAAAACTGAAACCATACGGGACCTTGTATTTTGATTGATTTTGATTTTTAAAATGCCTTGTTTATGTGACTAAACATACAACCATGAATATGTTTGTGTAGACAGTTTCTCATGACAGAGTTTGTAGATTATCTGTGGGAAATAATTTAATCCCTAACCGGTTGCCCCCAGTCACCCTGTGTGTATTCATGGCAAACGTGGTAATACTATCTTCAACAAAACTGAACTGGGGGAGAAACAGTTGTGGGAAAAATTCCCTACCTAGGACTTCTCAACCTAGATACAAAGCAGATGTATTTAGTGTGCTTCCTGTTGCCACATGGATTTGCCAGAAGTCAACTGTAATCTCAATATTTGGATATGGTCTGGTGAATAAGAGTTGATTGAATGTTTTTATATTTGCAGACAATTCCCAATCATAAGGAACAGGAATGGGACCCTCGAAAACTAGATAAATATGCTGGGATATTTCGCTTCCGTTTCTGGCATTTTGGAGAATGGACTGAGGTGGTGATTGATGACTTGCTGCCCACCATCAATGGAGATCTGGTTTTCTCCTTCTCCACCTCCATGAATGAGTTTTGGAACGCTCTGTTGGAAAAAGCTTATGCAAAGTAAGGAGAAGGATCGGCTAGTACATGAGGAAAAGAAGGCCATATATTTACTGGGGAGTTCATTCTCTCCCAGCCCAGTCCCAGAGTTTAAACTGGGTAGGATCTCAGTCAGACTCAAGGCATTTCTTTGGGCCTGGCGCTGGTCTTCAGAAATTCTAGATGAGAGAGAAATAAGCTGTTCTGGTTTCTATTAAATCCCTACCTGCTCTTAGGTGCCTCTTCCTGGTACTAATCTGCAAATAAAGGCATTATGGCCTCAAATTTTATCCTTGTCAAATATTTACCTGTAGAAAGAAGTTTTTGCATAGACCGTCCTTTACAAACATAGCCTAGACCTAGAAATCTCTTGCCTATTATCTCAAAATATCTGTTATTTCATATCTAGAGAAAAGCCAGATGGTAAATGCTGGATAGGAAGGGACTATTCTAATTCTTGGGAACAAGATGTCCTTGACTTGGAAAAATAATTTTATAAAAATAACCTTGCATATTTGTCCCTAGGCTGCTTGGCTGTTATGAAGCCCTTGATGGTTTGACCACCACTGATATCATAGTGGACTTCACTGGCACATTGGCTGAAACTGTTGACATGCAGAAAGGAAGATACACTGAGCTTGTTGAGGAGAAGTACAAGCTGTTCAGAGAACTGTACAAAACATTTACCAAAGGAGGTCTAATCTGTTGTTCTATTGAGGTTTGTATTCACCCAAAACAACCACTCTTTGCTCACTTATGGGAGAGGAGACTACACAATTTAGTAGGGAATATTACCCTTACTCTGGAGATTCATGAAAAATCATTATGGGACTCAGAAAGCTAACAATACACATTGAGCCCTGGCACAGAGGCTGAGGAACTAGGGGCCAATGTAGCATCTGAGCTGATGTAAATAACTTCTGCTAAATTATTCCTCATGCCTCTGTTCCTGGATGTTGAGGTTATAGCTTTTTTGCTCAAGGAGTAAACAAGCCATATCACATTTTCAAGCTGTTCATATCAGTATAGTACTATGGGTAGTTTGAATCTGAATTTATTAAGTGAGTTGTTATATTAAATTCTTCATTTCCTTTCCTTTATTGGTTCTGCGTCAAGTTAGGTGTCAGGATCAAATTTCTATCTGCATAGGGAGAACTAGCTTCAACTATACTAGGGTAAACCAATCAAAGAAGAAGAGGAGTCAGGTCTTGGCTCTACCAAATCTAGTGTTCTTATGTATCCTTCTTTGCTCTCAGTCTCCCAATCAGGAGGAACAAGAAGTTGAAACTGATTGGGGTCTACTGAAGGGCCATACCTACACCATGACTGATATTCGCAAGATGCGTCTTGGAGAGAGGCTTGTGGAAGTCTTCAGTACAGAGAAGCTATATATGATTCGCCTGAGGAACCCCTTGGGAAGACAAGAGTGGAGTGGCCCCTGGAGTGAAATGTGAGTGCCATTCCACTTTGCTACAAATCCTATAGTTCTCCCAAACCCATTCCTCCAGACTGCTAGTGGGCTGTCAAGGCTCAGTGACATCTGTGGGCTCTTCTTAAGTACAAGGTCTTTGACTCAGCCAGAGGTAAGATAAAGCAGGCCCAAACCTCATGCATTCTGTTTCTTTGGCATATGGCTTACTGTAAGGAGTCAATGGCAAACATAATGGCATATCCCTTTGTTCTTTTACCTTTAGTTCTGAAGAGTGGCAGCAACTGACTACAGCAGATCGCAAGAACCTGGGGCTTATTATGTCTGATGATGGAGAGTTTTGGTGAGGAGAGGTTTTCTGTGCTAAGGGAATTGTGGCGTCTACATGGAACTACAGGTGTAGGGATTGAATACCGTCTTCATTTCTTTCCTGTACTCCTTCCATTCAGGATGGGCTTGGAGGATTTTTGCCGCAACTTTCATGAACTGAATGTCTGTCGTAATGTGAACAATCCCATTTTTGGCCACAAGGAGCTGGAATCAGTGGTGGGATGCTGGACTGTGGATGATGATCCCCTGATGAACCGTTCAGGAGGCTGCTATAACAACCGTGATACCTTCCTGCAGAATCCTCAGGTTTGAATCAATTTTTTTTTCTTTGCCTCTAAGTTATCAAGGTCATAGGAACCCAGGCTTACCTTGGAGCATTTCTCTGACATCAATTCTTCCATTTTCAGCTATTGTGTAATATTTATCAACCAAAATGCCTAGAGATTGGCTCAGATGCTTGTAAAGCATGGTACACTGTATCTCTTTGCAGAATTATACATTAGCCACATTATCAAGTCTGGGCCACTTCCTCTGGCTGCCTTTCTCCTGGCCATACTGCTTAGTACGGGTCTTTGACAACCCCCACTTCCTTGTGATAGTTCTACATTGGAGAGAAGGGATCTTCTCCTAGACGCTTTCTCAATTCTTTTTTTAATTTCTTTTCTGCTCATACTGTTCTCTTGGGTGCATATTTACTGAATGTGTCCTCTTTCTCATGTATGTGATTTTTTTTGAATCTCTGCAATATACCTTCCTTTTCTTATCTAGAACCAGTTCATTTTCCCCAGGATTTGAATTGCTATTCTGTCAATGACCTCATCCCATCTATCTCTTATTACAATGCTATTCCAGGGGCCAAGCCTAGACACAAAGCAAAATATCCAAACATCCAAAGCCTGGATTTATAATAACCTTGATGGCTTTATCCCCAAATGAGCTGATGAGCTAACCTACAAGAGGCAAAAATTCTGGCTGTATTGCAGCCTTACATGGGTGTGTCTTTTCTTTCTTTGAATCTTACTGGCCAGGCATTTCGAAGGATACTAACGCTGGTGGGCTGATTTATTTAACTCATACTTTTCTTCATCTCTTTCATTTTAATTGTTCCTAAAGAAAAGAAAGCTTCTATTATTTCCTCCCTGCATCTCCATTTAAAGCGTTGGAAATGTTTTAAGTATCAAGCATATATACCAAGCTGGGGAAATGACCCTTTTGGCTTCACTGTTAAGTGTGTGTACAAGATTGACATTTGGGAATCTTGTGAGCTTAGGATTCTACATCCGTTTCTTGTTTCTTGGTAAAGGGAGGGAGAGAAGGAGGGAGGAAGGGAAAGGCAGAGAGAGAAGGAGGGGGATAGAGAAAGAAGAGGAAAGAGAGAGAGAGAGAGAGAGAGAGAGAGAGCGCGAGCGCGAGAGAGAAATCTGATGTTTTTTAGTTTTACTTCCCAGTGGCACAATGATTCCTTAGATGTTTGGAAAGTCTCTAGCACATACCTGCAGCTTCCCTAAAATGATGGTAGCAAACCATCAATTCTCCAAGGAAGTAGATCTAGCCCCTTCACAAGCCACATATCTGGGCTGGCAATAGGTTAGCTTCAGGAGATGCTGCAATGTCAGGTTAAGTTAAACAAGAATACTTTCTGTCTCTATATGTTCTGGAATTTTTCTGTGTACAGTTTTTAAAAGCAAGAGGACAATAATAAAAACAAAAACACCCCAAATCCTATTAAGAACTTATTAAAACAAAGCACACCCTCTTTGGCATCAAAGGCCTAGGCATGAAGTTGTCTTTCTCAATACATGCTGAATGCCATAGGGAGAATCAAGTACTGTGATCTACATTTATCAAGTCAATGAATTATCCCAGGCCTCATTGTATGGTTGATAGCAAAGCCCAGGAAAAATCCCAAGTCTCTGATTTACAATACAGTTTTGTTTTTCCTGAAATTTGAACTGGCTTATCTAAAATGGAAGTGCTAACTAAACTCCTTGGTGGCCTCTTTCCTGTAGTATATCTTCACTGTACCTGAGGATGGGCACAAGGTCATCATGTCGCTGCAACAGAAGGACCTGCGTACTTACCGTCGCATGGGAAGACCTGATAATTACATCATCGGCTTTGAGCTTTTCAAGGTAAGAATGAGCATTTGGAGAGAATGATGGCAAATTGGATCAAAATTAGGATGGCTTGTGGTTAGGGGAATTAAGGAAGGTTCATGGATAAAGAAAGCAGAGGACCTAAGATCTTCCAACATAAAACTATGACTTGAGTAGAATGGAACATTTCATTCTATTTCACTTCCAGGTGGAGATAAACCGAAAATTCCGTCTTCACCACCTCTATATCCAGGAACGTGCTGGGACTTCCACTTATATCGACACCCGCACTGTGTTCCTGAGCAAGTACCTGAAGAAGGGCAACTATGTGCTTGTCCCAACCATGTTTCAGCATGGTCGCACCAGCGAATTTCTCCTGAGAATTTTCTCTGAAGTTCCCGTCCAGCTCAGGTTCAGTTTTTTCAGCCAGCCCTACAAACTCCCATTCTCGGCTTTGCTTCCAGTTCTAACTACCTTGGCCCTCTCCCCCTATGCAGACACTCAAAGGGACAACTTGTTCAAATCAGATTTAACTAAAATAATGGTGGTAGAAATATTTCTCAAAGTGAGATTATGAGAAATTTCCCAGTGGAGGTCTGAGCTTCAAAGCTCTGACCTGCCACCTAAGGGGAAAAGGCCTATAGCCTAAGCTTTTCCACTTATATTTTATCTTCTGTTCTCCGATTGACTCTCTCTTCTGTTAGACAGTTGGCACTTTTTACTGTTCCTCTATTATGTTTTGAATGCTGGGTCACCAAAGCTACCTTTTCACCCCAGCCCTGCTTACTTTGATCTTTATCTGCTGGTCCTTAAAGCGAGGGGAAAGGAAAACATACTCATAAAATGTAAGCCATGTCTGTGGTGGAATAGGCTAGGTCACTCAGCATTTCATGCTTTTCACTAACAATGTTTGCTTTGACAAGCCTACTTCTTCATCAGAGGACATTCACCATCAATAACATGTCTTCTTTTTGATTTCCAGGGAACTGACTCTGGACATGCCCAAGATGTCCTGCTGGAACCTGGCTCGTGGCTACCCAAAGGTAGTTACCCAGATCACTATTCACAGCGCTGAGGGCCTGGAGAAGAAGTATGCCAACGAAAGTAAGAACTGGAAGGGTGTATAATAAAATAAAATTCATTATTTATTTATTGCATATATGATCAGAAAAAAATAATCACAAATGATTCTTTCCAATGGTATTTTCAGTCTTGACAAGTCAGGATGGCTCTCAACTGTGGCAGAGAATGGGATGTAAACTTCTTTGGGCAAGGCCTACATAATATTTATTTTTATATTTTTTTATAAAGTATAAAAAAGAAAAGGGAAGCAAGAACAAAAATCCTAGGTCATTCTGGTACCCGATATTATGCTCAAAGTCCCAGAATAGATTTAGCAATCTGAAAGAGAACTTTAATTTCTGTGTTAAAAACAAATGTTACTTTGTTCCAGCTGTGAACCCATATTTGGTCATCAAGTGTGGAAAGGAAGAAGTCCGTTCTCCTGTCCAAAAGAATACTGTTCATGCCATTTTTGACACACAGGCCATTTTCTACAGGAGGACCACTGACATTCCTATTATAGTGCAGGTATGAATATGAATAGGAACCCCAAGGGTGGCTCATATTCAGTATCAGATACTAGATTATCCCAAGTGCTTCACATATGTCTAAGATACAGAGCAAGGGTTATTCTTGTTTTTTTTTTTGTTTGTTTGTTTTTGTTTTGTACTCAGAAACACCTCCCACCAGGCACAGACACTGACTTCCTTGTTAATCTCCATCCTAAATATCCTCTTTTCCATTTATTTCATTGCAAGCGGAAGCCCTTGTGCTCACAGGTGCACATATTAATGCATGTACTATAAATTCCCATGAGGGGAAGCATATGCCAGTTCAGATGACTCTTATCCTGCTATGTCAGAATGGACCACTAGAGTTTGGTTGTTCTTCTGACTTAACACTTCTGACCAGCTGTATTTAGGTAGCCATCTCATAGATCAAGGTTGATCTTGAGCTCTTCTTCCTGGCTTTTTATCACTGTTTTAAGTATCTTCCCCTCAGTCAGAAAGGTATCAGGAAATATTCTCTTGTGGTTTTTAAACAGACCTTTTCAAGCTCAGCATTAGGTTCTAGATGCTACTGGGCAAAGTTCAATCTCACAGAAGGTTGCTCACCTTCACTCTCTTGACTTATCTCTCCAGGTCTGGAATAGACGAAAATTCTGTGATCAGTTCTTGGGGCAGGTTACCCTGGATGCTGATCCCAGTGACTGCCGTGATCTGAAGTCTCTGTACCTGCGTAAGAAGGGTGGTCCAACTGCCAAAGTCAAGCAAGGCCACATCAGCTTTAAGGTTATTTCCAGCGATGACCTCACTGAGCTCTAAAGCTCTAGCTCTAGAAAATCCTGACAGAGCTTTCCATCCTTTTATTTTCTATTAGATGTCAGGTCTTATCTAAGATTCATAATCTTTTGAAAGAAAGAAATTAATAGTAATTAACTTTTCCTTTCTTCTGATAAGTTCCCCATACCTCCTGATCCAAGTAGCATCAGTAGCTACATAACCTATATACCTCCAGCAGCTGGACATGAGGAGGTGACAGTCCTATCCAGAGGTTATACAGATGTTTGCCAGGAAAAGATCTCTGGAGCTTCTGGGGGTGATATTCGTGCAGGACATCAACAACAGCCTGGATACCCTTTGCTGCTTTCAGGTGCCCAATATATTTCCTTTATAGGGCATGTTGAGGAAGGAAGAGAGGTGATCAAGGCCAAGCTGGTCTAGCCTGACATCCCAGCTCCTGACTGAACATTACAGACTTCCCAGCAGCATTTTACCCAGCAGGCAGAGTCTGCTTATAAGTCCCTGGCCCTTACTGCTGTCACCACCACCACCACTACCACCACCACAATCACCAGCACTACCACCTCTGGAAAGTATAGTCCTGCCTTAACCTAAGTCACCCCCCACAGTTGGTTTTACCTTCATGTTGAGGAAGCTTCCTAGGTGCTTAATCAAGAGCTGGAGTTCAGCAAGACCTAGACAGTAGGAAGTCCTGAGCTTCAGCTCAAGGAAGCCAACTGTGTGCCACAAGAGGGAAAAGTGGAAGAAGCTGCAGTGGGAGACAAAGCCTCGGTCCCCCACCTATCTACACACATCTACACTCACACACGTGCACATGAGTGCGCACGAACTACCGTTCAGGCAGTCAGTGGGAAAGAGGAAGAATGAATGAGTACCACACATCCTGAAAGGTTACGAAAATCTACCCAGGCATAGTACAGCCATTCTGGGGCCCCTGACTGCAATGTGAAACCTCCTCCTGCTGCTAGGTTTACAAACAAGCCCGTTGTCCTGTGCCTCCTAATATCATGGGTACTGAAGAACCCATCTGAGGGCTAGAGATTTTGGGTCCCAACCCAGGCCCCTCAGACTTTCAGTTGGGAAGCTTCACTAACCTGGGGGGTGTTTGCCCTCCCGTTTTTTTCAGTACTTCTACACAGTTTTATCTAAAGTCAGTCATTCTGAAATGTTCTTCCCTCCATCTCATCTATTGACATTCTACCCCTTCTCTAAGGCCCAGCATAAATGCCACCTCCTCCATGAAGCCTTTTCTAACCCCCAAACCCCCATCTCCAACAATATTTCAATGCTTCTGCAATGATGAAAAAAATCATAGTTGTAGTACCTAGTCTAGTCAAGCACACATTCATTTAAAAAATATTATGTAGAATTTTTTTTAGCTTGCTCATTTCCTATCGTGTTTTTTAGTCTATGTAACTTCTGCAGTGCCTTCACTACACTGCCTTACATAATCCAAACCACAATAAAATTCACATTCAATAAATTGACTAGTTTTGACTTGATTTCGATGGCACAGGAGAGATGGCAAGAGTGGCCATCAGTTGAGACTTGTTTCAGAGCCACTAGAGGTGAGAATGGGGTAGGGATACCTTGTGCAAACTGAACCCAGGTACCAGTCTGATGAATGTAGAGGTACTGGCTGCATCCTGATGGTACATTCCTTCATACAGGTTGGGGGACGAGGTTGGGAGAATGGAGAGGGGCTCTCTTCTAGTCCATATTTAAGAATGTTTGGGGGTTATTTGGGGTTACATGATTGGAAACCTCGCTGGGATTAGACTTAAGGTCAAAGCTACAGTGGCCAGATTTTTCAAGGGCAGACTTCCCAACAGAAAAAATACCACCTCCTCCCTCCCAGCATCTCTCTTAAAGCCAAATAAATGTGAAGATTTCACTCACTTGCTTCCACACTCAATCTGCCATCTGTCCATCTTGGAGTAGGCTATGGGAGAAACTCTTCTCCTTTTGCTTTTAGCCCTGCCTCCTGATAAAAAAGGATACCCAGGCAAAGGAGGGGTTTTAAGCTCAGTAGAACAGTCCTCAAGCACAGATCTCATTCCCTGTTCTTTCATATCCTACTCCAGAACACATTAGAGATGACATCTTAAGTACAGGTATTTAGATGTGGTAGAGCTTTGTCAGAAATGCAGTATCCAACACAGGTAATGTAATAGTTCTATATGGTCACCAGATGGCACTATGACATTACAATTAAGCTCAAAAACGTTACCACTTTTTAAGATGTGAATTTTTCCCCAAATAAAAAGGTAGAAAAGAAAAAGAACTAACACTTTTTGATTGTCTGCTATGTGTTGGACTCTATGCTCAGAGCTTTATATATATGATCTCATTTAATACCCACAATCATATGAAGTGCTGTCATTATCCTTGAATTTCAAAGAAGGAAATTAAGGAACAGAGAGGCTAAATAACTAATTAAATAATGTTCAGTCAATAATCATATCATGATTATTACTCAAATAATCATGTTTATTTGACTTCTGAGCTTTTAGCCTTTTCCATGAAAATATGAGGTCCCCAGAAAGTGGTAACCTCCTCCCTAGATCCGTATTACTAGCTGTGTATCCACAATATTATACCAAGAACTGTGCAGACATACCAAATGTTTCTCTCAGAAATCTTTACCCAATTTATGTATGTATGCATAAACTTATGCACACATGCATATAATGTGTTGATAGATCTGGTCTTCCCAAAAGGAATCCAATGAACTAATATGTATCAATATGTGTTTGATAAAAACAACATGAGTGAATCTCAAAATAATTCTGAGTGAAAGAAGCCAGAAAAAAAAGGATGCATCTTGCCTGATTCCATTCATATAAAATCCAAAAAATGCAAAGTATTCCATAGTGACATAAAGCCTATCCTTTGTTGCCCGAGGATATGGGGAGGGGAGAGAAGGAATACAAAGTGGTTTGAGGAAACTTTTAGGAGTAATGATTATGTTTATCATTTTGAAACTACTTTGTATTTTGATTGGCATGTGGTTACATGACTATGCATTTTTCAAAACTCAACTGATTTTTACTGTAAATAACTTTTTAAGAAATGAAGCCTCATAAACATTTCATCCTCTCCAACAAATCTTTTAAAGTTCTTGTAGGTATTCTATTTAAATACATTAAAAACTCCTCTAGACAATGTTACAATTGTTATAGTTTTTGTTTCAATGGTAATACATACTTAAAGAACTTAAGAGGAGGCAAATAGTCTTTTATATTTACTATTTCTGTTTCTCTGTCTTCATTCCTGAAGTTCCACTATTCTCTCTCGTATCATTTGTGTTCAGCCTGAAGAACTTACTTTAGTGTTTCTTTTAGAGATGTTGATGAATTCTCTTAGTTTTTCTTTATCTAAGAATGTTTATATTTTGCATTCATTATATTTTTAAATTAATTAATTTATTTTAATTAGATTCAAGTATACAGTACATTGGTTAGACATTTATATAGCTTATAAAATGATCCCCCTAATTGCTTCTTCTCTCCTCTGGTTTTCCACCTAGCCAATATATTAATGCTAAGTGCATTCCCTATGCCATGTACTTCTTTTGGCATTTGTACTTCTTTAACCCTTCACCCATTCTCCCAGCCTCCCAATCCGCATCCCCTCTGTCCGTCACCAAATTGCCCACTATATTTGTGAGTCTGTTTTTGATTAGTTCGTTCTTTTTGTTCCTTAGATTCTGCATATAAGTGACATCATATGATATTTATCTTTCTCTGTCTGACTTATTTCACTCAGCATAATAACATCTAGGTCTATCCACGCCGTTGCAAATGGTAGGATTACATTTTTTTTAAGGCTGAATAATATCCCATTGTATACATGAACCATAACTTCTTTATCCAATCATCTATTGTCGGGCATTTAGGTTGCTTCCATATCTTGGCTATTGTAAATTGTGCTGCCATGAATATTGGGGTGCACAGATCTTTACGAATTATTGTTTTGGTTTTCTTTGGATAAATACCCAGAAGTACAATTGCTGAGTCAAAAGGTATATCCATTTTTAATTTTTTGAGAAACCTCCAGACTGTTTTCCATTTGGCTGTATTAATTTGCAATCCCACCAACAATGTATAAGTGGTCCCTTTTCTCCACATCCTCACCAACACTTGTTTTTTGATTTATTGATGATAGCCATTCTGACAGGTGTGAAGTGATACCTCATTGTGGTTTTAATTTGCATTTCTCTGATGATTAGTGACCTTGAGCATCTTTTTATATGTCTATTAGCCATCTGTCTTTCCTCTTTGGAGAAGTATCTGTTCAGGTCTTCTGCCCATTTTTTAATTGGATTGCTTGTTTTGTTGTTGCTGAGTTGTATGAATTTATATATTTTGGATATTAACCTCTTATCAGATGTATCATTAGCAAATATCTTCTCCCAATCAGTCGGTTGTCTTTTTGTTTTGTTGATGGTTTCCTTTGCTGTACAAAAACTTTTTAGTTTGATGTAGTTCCATTTGTTTATTTTGTTTGTTTGTTTCCCTTGTCCAGGGAGATATATCCAAAAAGAAATTACTGTTAGTAATATTAGAGAGTTTACTACTTATGTTTCCTTCTAGTAGTTTTGTGATTTCAGGCCTTACATTTAAGTCTTTAATCTATTTTGAGTCTATTCTTGTATATGGTGTAAGAAGGTGGTCTAGGTTCTTTTTCTATGTATCTGTCCAATTTTCCCAACACCATTTATTGAAGAGACTGTCTTTACCACATTGTATATTCTTACCTCCTTTGTCATATATTAAGTGAGTGTATAGGCATGGATTTATTTTTGGACTCTCTATTCTGTTCCATTGATCAACGTATCTGTTTTTAATGCCAAGACCATGCTCTTTTGATTACTGTAGCTTTAAAGTATAGTTTGATATCAAGTAGTGTGATACATCCAACTTTATTCTTCGTTCACAGGATTGTTGTGGACATTTGGGGTCTTTTACAATTCCATATAAATTTTAGGATTATTTGTTCTAGCTCTCTGAAAAATGCCATTAGTATTTTGATAGGGATTGCATTCAATCTATAGATTGCTTTGGGTAGTATGGCCATTTTAATGATATTGATTCTTCCTACCCATGAGTACGGTATATGCTTCCATTTATTTATATCTTCTTCAATTTCTTTTTTCAATGACATAATTTTCTGAGAACAGATCTTTCACCTCCTTGATTAATTTAATTTCCAGATATTTTATAGTTTTCGATGGAATTGTAAATGGGATTGTTTTCTCAATTTTTCTTTCTGAAAGTTCTTCATTGGTGCATAAAAATGCCACTGACTTCTGAATATTTATTTTGTAATCTGCTATTTTACTGGATTCATCGATCAGTAAAGATTCCACAGTTTTTTGGTGGAATCTTTAGGGTTCCCTCTATATAGTATCATGTCATTGGCAAATAATGACAGTTTTACTATTTCATTTCTGATTAGGATACCTTTTATTTCTCTTTATTGTCTTATTGCTGTGGCTAAGACTTCCAATACAATGTTGAAGAGGAGTGGCGAAAGTGGGCATTCTTGTCTTGTTCCTGATCTTAAGGAAAATGCTTTTAGCATTTTCCCATTGAGTATGATGTTAGCTGTAGATTTGTCATATATAGCCTTTATTATGTTGAGATATGTCACCTCTATTCCCACTTTGCTGAGAGTTTTTTTCATAAATGGATGCTGGATTTTGTCAAACGCTTTTTCTGCATCTATTGATATGATCATATGGTTTTTATCTTTCAATTTGTCAATGTGGTGTATCACATTAATTGATATGTGGATATTGTACCAACCTTGCATCTCAGGAATAAATCCAACTTGATCGTAGTGTATGATATTTTTAATATATTGCTGAATTGGGTTTGCTATTATGTTGAGGATTTTTGCATCAATGTTCATAAGAGATATCGGCCTATAGTTTTCTTTTTGTAAAGTCTTTGTCTGATTTTGAAATCAAAGTAATGGTGGCCTCACAAAAAGAGTTAGAGAGCCTTCCCTCTTCTTGAATTTTTGGAATAGTTTGAGAATAATAGGTGTTAATTCTTTGAATGGTAAAATTCACCTATGAAGCAATCTGGTCCATGACTTTTGTTTTTTGAGAGGTTTTTGATTACGGATTCTATTTCATTGGTCATAATTGGTTGGTTCAGATTTTCTACTTCTTCTTGACTCAGTCTTGGGAGATTGTATGTTTCTAGGAATGTGTCCATTTCTTCCAGATTGTCCAATTTGTCGGCATATAATCACTCATAGTATTTTCTTATGATCCTTTGTATTTCTGTGGAGTTTGTATTTATTTCTCCTCTTTCGTTTCTGATTTTATTTATTTGAGTCCTCTTTTTTCCCCGATGAGTCTAGCTAAGAGTCTGTCAATTTTGTTTATCCTTTCAAAGAACCAGCTTTTGTATTATATTTAATCTTTTGTATTATATTTCTAGACTCTATTTCACTTATTTCCGCTCTGATCTTTATTACTTCTTTCCTTCTATTCACTTTGGGCTTTGTTTGCTGTTCCTTTTCTTTTCTTTTAAGTGTAAGGTTAGATTGTTTGAGCTTTTTCTTGTTTCTTGAATTAGGCCAGTATTGCTATGAATTTCCCCCTTAAGACTGCTTTCCATGTGTCCCTTAGATTTTGAGTTGTGTTTTCATTTTCATTTGTCTCTAGGTATCTTTTGATTTCTTCCTCGATCTCATTGATTAGCCATTCATTGTTTAGTAGCATGTTATTTAGCTTCCATGTGTTTGTGTATTTTCCAGTTTTTTTTCCTGTAGTTGATTTCTAGTTTCATACCATAGTGATCAGAGAAGACGGTTGATATAATTTCATTCTTCTTAAATTTATTGAGACTTATTTTGTGTCCTTACGTGTAGTCTATCCTGGAAAATGTCCCATGTGCACTTGAGAAGAATGTATGTTTTATTTCTTTGGGGTAAAATGCTCTGAAAATATCTATTAAATGCATCTGATCTAGTGTATCTTTTAGGCTCATTGTTTCCTTATTGATTCTTTGCCTGGAAAATCTGTCCATTGGTGTCAATGGGGTGCTAAAGTCTCCTACTATGAGTGTATTACTGTTGATCTCTCCTTTTATGTCAATCAATAATTGCTTTATGTATGTGGGTGCTCCTGTGTTGGGTGCGTATATGTTTACTAGAGTTATGTCCTCTTGATTTATCGATCCCTTTATCATTACGTAATGCCCTTTTTTGTCTCTTGTTAGAGCCTTTGTTTTAAAGTCTATTTTATCTGATATAAGTATCAGAACCCAGGATTTTTTCATTTCCATTTGCATGAAATATCTTTTTTTCCATCCCTCTACTTTCAGTCTGTGAGTGTCATTTGATCTGAAGTGGGTCTCTTGTAGACAACATACGCGTGGTTTTCTCATCCATTCAGCTACTTTTGATTGGAGCATTTAATCTGTTTACAATGAAAGTGATTACCAATAGGTACATAGTTACTGCCATTTTATTATTCGTATTTGTTATTTCTATTTTCTTTTTTACCCCTTCTCTGTTTACAGAAGTCCCTTTAACATTTCTTATAATACTAGATTGTTGGTGATATATTCCTTAAGCTTTTTCCTATCTGGGAAGTTCTTTATCTCGCCTTCCATTTTAATCGAAAGCATTGCTGGGTAGAGTATTTGTTGTTGTAGATTCTTGTTTTTCACAACTTTAAATAATTCTTGCCAGTCCCTTCTGGCCTGCAAAGTTTCTCTTGAAAAATCAGCAGACATTCTTATGGGGATCCCCTTGTAAGTAACTAGCTGCCTTTCTTTTGCTGCTTTTAAGATTCTCTCTTTGTCTTTGACCTTTGGTATTTTAATTATGATGTGTATTGATGTGAGCTTTTTTGAATTCCTCTTGTTTGGGACACTTTGTGCTTCCTGAACTTGTATCTCTGATTCTTTTGCCAGGTTAGGGAAGTTTTCTGTCATTATTTCTTCGAATAGATTCTAAATCCCTTGCTCTCTCTCTTCTCCTTCAGGTACTCATATGATCCGGATATTGTTAAGCTTCATGTTGTCCCAGAGGTCTCTTAAACTATTCTCATTTTTTTTTTACATTCCTTTTTTCTTTTTTTGTTGTGATTGGGTGTATTCTGCTACCTTGTCTTCCAGTTCACTGATTCAGTCTTCTGCTTCGTCCAATCTACTGTTGAATTCTTCTAGTGTATTCTTCATTTCGGTTATTGTATTCTTCATTTCTGTCTGGTTGTTTATGGTTTCTATGTCCTTTTTTATGCTTACTATCTCTGTTGAGGTTCTCATTGTGCTATCCACTTGCCCCCTAAGTTCGTTGAGCATCTTTATAACTATTATTTTGAACTCTGTCTCTGATAGGTTGCTTGTCTCCATTTCATTTAGCTTATTTTCTGGAATTTTCTCCTGTTGTTTCATTTGTGGATGTTTCTTTGTTCTCATTTTATTAGGCTCTCTGTGTTCATTTCTATGTGTCAGGCTCTCTGTGTTCATTTCTATGTGTCAGGAATATCTCAGACTTGGCCAGATGGCCTTATGTGGAAGGCATCCTGTGTGGCCCAGTGGTGCACTCTCCCTGATCCCCTGTGCTGGGGGCTCTGAATGTGAGCTTTTTGTGGGTTGTGTGTAATCTTCTGTTGTCGGCAAGCCTTTATTGCTGTTAGTACATCAGTGGATGGGATTACTGCTCAAGATAACTAATTGTGGGATTTGGCTGCACCCACAGGGTAAGAGTTGCTACGTGGGGGCTGACCCCACTGATTGGGATTTGCCCTAGCAGCTTGTGTATTTGGTGCAACCATCCTTTGTGTGTACCACTAATGGGGCTAGTCAGGAGTTGCTGTGTTATGTTCTGGTGCCAACCTCCGGTGCATTGGTTTGTGGCCTCTTGGAAGGGGTTCACCCATAGGCATAGTTTATCCACTGTTTTAGATTGCTCAGGGCTACTCAGTGGGAACTACAAAGCGATCCACAGATGGTTGTTGTCTATGCTGCATCTATAGGTAAGTGGAAGAGACAATGATGTAGGCAGAGGTTGGTTATCCCCCATCCCTGACCTAGGGCAGTTTTGCAGAAGGATCAGTGCTCCTGAAGGCCTGACACTGCCTGTCAGTTGCCTGTAAGTCTCTGAAACTGGAAGAGCCTTTGGGTGATATGCACATTGTGTGGCATGGGTACCCTGGGAGTCTCCTGGGTCTATTAAGTAAATTTCCCTCTGTCACTGAGTGTCAGTTTACATGCCAGCGCTGTCTCTGGCTCCCTGTACAAGTTTCCAATCATAGCAAGGTCAGTTGTTGCCCACCTTGTGCCTTAATGAGCCACCCCAGGCCAGGGCAGCTGCCTATCAATGTGCGGCAGGCACTTTGTGTATTGCATGGGGCAGGAGCTCAGGGAGTCAAGGGCCATCAGGCCAATACAGACCCTTGAGATCCCCTCAAGAGATATTGCAGCTCTTACAGTGGTCTGCCCACAACTGTTTTCCCCGAAATGTACTCACTGTTCTAGCCAAGGTCTGTTTCCTGCACAGACTGCGCAACCCCGGAGCCAAGCAGGGCACGGGAAGCTGCCTGTCAATGGACTGTAGGCACTTTGTGGCTTGGGTGAAGCTGGATTTCAAGGTCTGTCTGGCCAATATGGCCTCAGTTTTTCTGCAACTTCTGTGCCCGGGCATTCCTGCCATAGTCACAGATCACAATGAGACTAGCTGCCATCTGGGGGTGGTCCCACAGACTCCTGTGATCCCCGGATGCAATATTGCAACTCTTGCAGGCAGCAAAGGTTTGCCTGCAACTGGTTTCCATGCAGTGCCTGCCATGT
>NW_024345872.1:1327431-1399588 GCF_902729225.1 Pteropus medius | reverse complement strand
TCTCTCTCTTTCTTTTGTTATGTGGTGATAGACAACAGTCTAGTATCATTCTTTTGCAGATGGGCTTCCAATTTCCCCAGGACTATTTATTGAAGAGGCTTTACTTTCTCCACTGTATGTTTTTGGCTTCTTTGTCGAAAATTATTTGCCCATATTAATGTGGATTTACTTCTGGACTCTCGATTCTGTTCCACTGGTCTGTGTGTCTGTTTTGCTGCCAATACCCTGACATTTTGATTACTGTCACTTTGTAGTATAATTTGAAGTCAGGTAGAGTGATGCCTCCAGTCTTGTTCTTTTTTCTCAGGATGGCTTTGACAATTCAGGGTCTTTTGTGCTTCTATACAAATCTGATATTTTTTGTTCTATTTCTTTAAAAAATGCCAATGGGATTTTGATGGGGATTGCATTAAATCTGTATAATGCTTTAGGTAATATGGTCATTTTAATTATGTTGATTCTTCCAATCCAAGAACATGGAATATCATTCCATTTCTTTGTATCTTCTTCGATTTCTTTTAATAAGGTCTTGTAGTTTTCATTATATAGGTCCTTCATATGTTTCATTCAATTTATTCCTAGGTATTTTATTCTTTTTGTCTCAATTGCAAAAGGAATTCTTTTCCACTTCTTTTTCTGACACTTCATTATTAGACTATAGGAACACTATGGAGTTTTGAATGTTGATTTTGTATCCAGAGACTTTACTGTATTTGCTTATTGTGTCCACTAATGTTCTTGTGGAATCTTTAGGGTTTTCTATATAGAGAATCATGTCATCCACAAACAGTGACAGTTTGATTTCTTCGTTTCCTATTGGGATGCCTTTTACATCTTTCCCCTGCCTGATTGCACTTTGCTAGGTCCTCCAGTGTTACACTGAATAACAACGCAGACTTTCCTTACTCCTGATCTTAGAGAGAAGGTTTTTAGTTTTTCACCATTAAGTACAATGTTGGCTGAATGTTTGTCATATATGGCCTTTATTATGTTAAGTTACTTTCCTTCTATACGGATTTTGTTAAGTGTTTTGATCATAATTGGACACTGTATCTTGTGGAAGGCTTTTTCAGCATCTATTGATATGATCATATGATTCTTATTCTTTGATTTTTTTATGTGGTGTATCACGTTAACCATTAGCATCCTTGTGCCCCTGGGATGAAGCCCAGTTGATTCGTGGTGTATAATCTGTTGCTATGTTCGGTTTTGTTAGTCTCTTATTTAGGATGTTTGCATCAATGCTCATGAGAGATATCGGTCTGTAGTTTTCTTTTTTGTGTTCTCTTTCCCAGGTATTGGTAGCAGGGGAATATTGGCCTAATAAAGTGAATTGGGAAGTATTGCCGCCTTTTCGATTTTTTGGACAATTTTGAGGAGAATAGATATTAAGTCTCCTTTGAATGTTTGGTAGAATTCACTGATGAAGCCATCTGGTCCTGGACTTTGACTTTTTGGTAGGTTTTTGATGATTGTTTCAATTTCCATACTGCTGATCGGACTATTTAGATTTTCCAGTTCTTCTTGATTCAGTCTAGAAAGGTTGTATATTTCTAAGCACTGGTCCATTTCTTTTAGGATATTAAGTTTGATGTTATACAATTTTCATAGTATTATTATATGATCTTTTGATTCATTCTGCAGTGTCTGTCGTAATTTTCTCTTTTTCATCCCTGATTTTATTTGTGTTCTTTCTCTTTATTCTTTAGTGAGTCTAGCCAGGGGATTATCAGCTTTATCAACCTTCTCAAAGAGTGAGCTCTTTGTTGCATTTATTTTTTCTATTGTTTTTTATTTTTATTTTTTGTTTTTAATTTCATTTATTTCTGCTCTAACTTTGATTATTTTTTTCCTTCTGCTGACTTTAGGCTTCATTTGTTCTTCTTTTCCTAGTTTTTTAAGATGAAGTGTAAGGTCGTTTATTTGGCTCATTATTTTTGGAGATAGACCTGTATTGATAAGAACTTTCCTCTTATGACCGCTTTTGCCATGTCCTAAAAGTTTTGATATATTGTACTGTCACTATCATTCATTTCTATGTATCTCTTGATCTCTCTTTTTATTTCTTCTCTGACTCAATTATTTTTTAGAAGTATGTCGTTTAATCTCCATGTATTTGTGATTCTTCATGCTTTCTTTTAACAGTCGATCTCCAGCTTCAAAGCATTATGATCAGAGAATATGGTTGGTATGATTTCAACCCTCTTATATTTGTTGAAGCTATCTCTGAGTCTCCGTACGTTGTCATCCTCAAGAATGTTCCATGTGCACTTGAGAAGAATGTATAAGCAGCTGATTTGGTATAAAAGGCTCTGTAAATGTCAATTATGGCCAGTTGGTCTAATATGTCATTTAAGGATGTTATCTCCTTATTGATTTTCTGTTTGGATGATCTGTCCATATCCTAGAGTGGGGTATTTAGCTTCCCTACTATGATAGTGTTTAGCATTGTTTCTCCCTTTATTTCAGTTAGTAATCGCTTTATATATTTTGGGGCTCCCTGATTGGAAGCATAGATATTATTAAATGTCATGTCTTCTTGGTGCATGATTCCTTTTATCATTATGAAATGTCCTTCAGTATCTTTCTTTACATTTTTTTTAAATCTCATTTGTTTGATATTAGTACTGCTACATTGCCTTTTCTCTGAATGCCATTTGCTTGAAATATTATTTTCCACTCTTTCACTTCGAGTCTATATTAGTCTTTGGAACTAAAATGTGTCTCCTGGAGGCAGCATATGGATGGGTTTTGTTTTTTGATTCATTCTGCAAAGTTGTGCCTTTTAATTGGTGAGTCCAGTCCATTTACATTTAGGATGCTTACTGAGATATGAGGTCTTCTTATTGCCATTTTATCTTTTGCTCTTTGTTAGCTCGGTGTTTCCACTGCTTCCTTGTCTTTGTGTTTCTCTTTTCTTTATTTTGGTTAGCTTTTTTAGGTTTTCCCTCTGGTTCTTCTTGTTTTACGTTACATACTTCAGTTCTGAATCTTCTCTGTGTGGTTATCATTACAAATATGTAAAGGATAGTTACATATATTTACAGTTCATTTTCTTCTGCATGTGCCTTATCTCCATTCCTCTTTGCGAATTTAGATCTTTGAATCCTCCCCTTTTTAGTCATTGTTGTCTCAATTTGTCCCTATGTAAGCTGAACGTTCATTACTATCTTGCTATAGCAAATCTCTTCTTATTTTTTAAGCTCATAATGCTTTGTTCTTAGTAAGGGTTACACTCCTCTGCTTCTATCAGCCTGCTAGTCACCTTACTCCTAATTATGTATTTTTTCTTGTCATTTTGTTTTAGGTGAGCTGACCCCTTTCAGTGTTTCCTGCAATGCAGGCCTCGTAGTGGAGAATTCCCTCAATTTTTGTATGTCTGGAAAGGTCTTTATTTCTCCTTCATATCTAAAGGAGAGCTTAGCTGGATACGTTATTGTTGGCTGGCAGTTCCTTTCATTTAATAGTTTGAATATTTGATTCCACTCCTTTCTGGCTTATAAAGATTGTGCTGAGAAGTTAGACGATAATCTAATGGATTTTCTTTTATAGGTTGCCGTCTTCTTTTCCCTGGCTGCCCTGAGAGTTCTGTCTTTGTTGTTGATTTTTGATAATTTTAATACAATATGTCTCGATGAAGGCCTTTTTGGGTTGATACAATTGGGTGTTCTGTTGACTTCTTGAATTCCAAACTCCAGCTCATTCCTTAGATTTTGGAAATTCTTGTCAACTATTTGTCTCAAGATGCTTTCTAATCCCTGCTCCTTTTCCTCCCCTTCGAGAATGCCCATTATTCATATGTTTCCTCTCCTGATGCTGTCAGCTAGTTCTTGTATTTCTCTTTCATTATTTTTCATTCTTTGGTTTCTCTCTTCTTCCTTCTGTTGTATTTCCAGATGTCTGTCTTCGATATCACTGATCCTTTCCTCCATTTGGTTGACTCTATTTCCCAAGCTTGTTATTTCATATTTCTCCTCTTTCAGTGTGTTCTTTATTTCCAGAAGTTCTATTTGGTTCTTTTTGAGGGTTTCAGTCTCCTTGCTAAAAAACTCATTCTCCTCATCTAGTTGTTTTATCAGTTCTTGAAATTGTTGATATGATTTGTTTTGGATTTCATCGATTTTTTTCAGAAGTACCATCCTGAATTTTCTGTCACATATTTCTATGTCTATAAGCTTATTTTCTGGAGAGTTTTCTCTTTCTTTCTGAGATGCCTTGTCACCTTGGTTGTTCATGGAGTTTAATGGACTATTTCTCCACCTGGGCTTTAATAGAAGTGTATTGGGCTTTTTTTTTTCCAGAAGGAAGATTTATTATATAAAACTCTCTCTAGCCTATTGCAAAGAAGATGTTTTCTTTTGGTTTCTAGTAGGTGGTGTCTAAGCCTCTTGGATCCTTGCTTTATATCAAAATTTAATGATTTTTTTTCTTATAGATGTTTAACCATGCTTGCTACCCTCAATCTCAGGCCCATTCAGTATCAGCGACAGTTTTGGTAGGTTTTGCTCAAATTCCCCTGGGGCTTCGTTGGGGGAGGGGACCTCTGGGTTTTGTGAAGGGGGCTGTGGCTCAGCCTCACGTTTTGCAACTGTGGCTGGTAAAAATCAAGCAGTGTTTCTCTGCCTTTCCACTTCTCTGCTTTCTGCTCTGTGACTGGGCACTGCAACCAGAAGCGTGGAGCTCACAGCTTTCCCAGGCAGGGCTGTTCAGAGAACTCGCCTCATATTCTCCCTACCTTTCTCTTAAAGGGAGCTCTGACTGTAAGAGATAGCTTCTTTGTTTCTCCCAGTTCACTGCCCGATACCCAGGGTTCTGACCTGTGGTAGCTCTTATGCACAGATCCCATACTCAGACATGCTAGTGTGCAGTTTGGGTGTTTTTTTTTTTGTTGAGTTTTAAATGTTCAGCTTATTGTTGTTTCAAGGGGAGAAATCTGGGAACATCTCTCACTCTGCCATGTTTCTGACTTCACTCTCTCTCATCATAAATTCTATTCTCGTATGATACCATAGGCTGAGGAGCCAGTCCTTTCATGTCCACAGGGAAGAACTCCTAAGCAATTATATTTGAGTTCCCAGCTTCCCCAGTGAGGCCTCAGAAGTGTCTGAAGAGGAAGTGAGAAGTCCTACTACCTCAGGTGGGTGAAATTAGTGTCAGGTGGAATTACATTAGGGAGAAACTTCTTGATAGCAAGGTAATTGGTCGTTGGTGATGGAAGTGTGTTAGGGAATATTATCCAACCTTCATTCTATCTCCTTGTCATGACTTCTGAAATGTCATGGGGGAGGTATCTTGCAGTCTATTCCTCTTCTTATTGAACATTTTATTGAGATAATTGCAGATCCACATGCAGGTTATAAGAACTAATACAGAGAGATCCTGTACACCCTTTATCCATTTTTCCCCAATGGCAGCATAGTCTGTTGCTTATAACTTTGTTAGAATGTATATCCCTAGGAAACAGTACTAGGATATTCTGGTTAAAATGTTAAAGTAGATGTAGAATGGAGCCAAACTACCAATTTCCTTTTTTCTACAAGTGGGGATGCTTGGGAGAACATGGAAAATTTATGAAGGAATGGCTATAGCCTAAGCTTAAGATTACTTTCCATTGGAAGTGATGGCCCTGACAAGGCCTAGGATAAGCACAGGACAAGGCCAGGAAGGTAGAGGTGGGAAACAAAGACTAAACTTGCTCCCTAATTCACTGAGGTGCTAGAAAATGGAAAAAGAACTACCAAAACAGGTCCAAAGATTTAGCAGAATGGGAAGAGTTTTCACTGTCAAGTATGAAAAAGAAAACAAAAAGTTATTGGCTATAAAATTGTGCGTGGATGTGTCACCCCAGCGCGCTACTCAGAGACTACTAAAAACAGGGACTGGTGTTGATATTGCAAACATAGGCAAGCATAGTAGCAAGAGAACTGTGGAATTGGTACAGGATTATTGGAAAGCAGTGGCAGCAGTGGTGCTCGATAGAGATATATGGGAAGCCACTAGATACCACCCAAGTGTCTGGGGGGCCAGGCCCCGTGGAATGTGGAGGACAACTACAATTTGTGAGGCACTTCAGAGATTACCTGTTTCCCACTTCAGCGAGTGAGGAACTTCGATGAGGCTAGAGTTCCAGCAATTGAGCAGTAGGGCTGAGCTGTGGAGTAATATATTTTTCATTGTCTGGGACTCTGTTCCTTTAAGTTGTTGTGACAAAGGGAAATACCTTTTAAATTTTATTTTGATGTAAGATATTGGTAATTTGATAACACATAAAAACTATTTCTACTTCACTTAATAGAGATAAAAAATAGTTAGAGGAAACCTTCCAATCAAGGATGGAAGGATATGAGGCTAATCGTAGGAATGGCAACTCAGTACTTTGTGCACATGGGCAGTAGATAACTTGACTAAAGGTTAACTACTGGGATTCTCATTCACTTGCCTCTTCATATTTACAGAAAATGCCTCTTCTGTCTTTCACATGGACAGATCCAGTGACAGAAATAAAGCTTGCATGTAAATGCAGTGAACTTAGGAAACAACCAAATAGCAGTTGGTAAGATATATAATTCATCTACAGGGAATATAGTACCACTGTGTATCCACTTACACTAAGGTGTCAAATTATATACACATATTCCGGAAGGAGCACTATACCCACTGTGCAAGTAATTTTGGTGGAACCAATCTCCAGTTTGCTAAATTTCTGGTGTTTTTGTCTTGAGTTTTGAGGACTCAGTTTCTGACAAACCTGACTCCAATAGGTGCATCTAGTAGCTTTGAATGAATTTTACTGTCATCTAGTCACATTTGAGGGTGGTTTTTTAAAAGAGAAGTTATTCTTATCAGAAATGTCGACAGTGCCTGACATATAGCAAGAACTCAA
Source organism: Pteropus medius (assembly GCF_902729225.1). Lineage (NCBI taxonomy): Eukaryota > Metazoa > Chordata > Mammalia > Chiroptera > Pteropodidae > Pteropus > Pteropus medius. The sequence continues at coordinate 1,392,705 of NW_024345872.1, read as the reverse complement.
GATATGCTTTTTGAATAAAAGAATGAATGAATGAATGTTTGGAATATTTCCTGTGACTTGTGGACCTTGATACCAGATATAAGATGAAAACTAAACATGCAGATGGCTTTACACATTCAGAATTTTCCAAGCCGAAAAATGAACAAAAATATTTTTACATATGATTTCCTTTGGCAGTTGTCCTTTATCTACCTCTTGGATCTGTCAGGCTTTTGCCCTGCATTGAGTATATACATTTGCCTTTCTGAGTAATCCCATGAAAAAAAAACAGAGAGAAACTCTGAGTCTGAGTTATTTAGTGGCAGGATTTGCAAGACATTTCTCATATTGCTCACAAGGCTGGGTATTTTCCTGCTGCAATACCTGGGAGTGCTGCACTCCAACCTGTGAAGTATGTAAAATAGCTAATATCAAGGGAGTAGGAGGAAAGGTAACAGAAGAGAGAAGTACCAGCTCATTTATATTTATCATTTTTATTTGCAATACTTTAGGTCCAAGTTTCAAACTGCAATATTTTTACACTCAAGACACAGTCATGCACGATCCATATTTCAATTTTCTATTGCTTCAACCACAATTGAAAATAACAATATTGGAAACAAAAGTCCATAAAAAGATCAAATGCTGAGGTCAGAAGGATGGAACCATACCATCAGCAGTTCCACAAAAGAAATAACTTACTTAAAAATCAGACAAACAAAAAGATCATAAATACCTTTAATCCAAAGTTACAGAAGAATTTCACTACACATGAGTTTACACATAGCACATTTTAACAAAAGTAATGCACAGCCAAATGAGATACAATTCTGATAAACAATGAAAATGTGTAGATCCTCCATAACTTGCTTTGTCTGGATATTATGAGTATAATCCCAGTAGACATCAGTACCCTGTGATCTGGCTCCTTCTTGCTAATGTACTGAGATTTAAAACTCAACCCACTAATGGTTATAGTATTCTGTGAAAGGTCTTATCACTAATGAATATAATATATGCGGTCCATAAAGCACACCACACACAGCACACACACTGAACTTGAATTTCACACTCAGGGCTGGTTGGCACTCTGCTGTAGGCAGGGCATTGGGACCATCCACTAACTAACTTCCAGTTTACCCTCTTTCCAGCAGCATGCTCATATAACTGGCCAATTACTGTGGGAATTGTCATCAGAAATGCTATTTTATTTCCCAACAAGTGGATTTGTCAACATTCCTTAATACTAACAGCATGTAATTACTTTTTTCTAATTTCACTCTCTGTAACCTTCAAGTGCTTAGGTCCACTCTTAGTAGTCCCAACCATTAAAATACATGGGTTCTACCATTTTGTACCATTTATGAAGTAAAGTCTATAAAACCCAGCACAGCTTCATAGGAAAGAAGAGGCTCAAGTATAGTTCTATTCTAGCAAGTGTGACAGTGTATTTCTATTCTAGTAGCAAATACTGGCTACAGCTTAATGAAAACCAGACTTTACATACAGAGTATATGGAAAATGAAAACTGGGAATGCTCAACAGAAAAGAACTTTAAAACAAAAACAAAACTGTGAAGGGATTGGAAGGCCACCACAAGTTTTATCAACATTCCCTAGTATTATTAACCTCGTTTACTTGAGTTTTTTAAAATCATCTTATATAGTGTTATTGTTTAACTGAAACATAAGAGACCCAGGCTTAAGCATGTGATATTTGCCATTACTTTAACAGGTTGAATTTGCAAAGGCAACTTATAATATCACAATGTTAGAGCTTTTGGAAAGACCTTGGAGATCATCTAGTCCAATACTTTTATTTTACAGATGAGGAAACAGCCACAAAAAGGTTAAGTGACTTGCCCAAGGTCACACAGTAAATTAGTAATAGAGCCTATATTAGATCTCCTTACTCCTGGGCTAATATTCCTTCCACTACATCTGACTGATTCTCTATAATTGCTGTTGATTTCCTCTTAGGTACTAAATCAGGTGAACATGGCACCTGCCTTACTGTTGGTATTATGGGATAGCATTTACTTGATGGCAGTTTCCAAAGTAGACTCTGATGGCACTAACCAGCTTCTTCTATAAGTTTATCTTGCAAGTTTGACTATATTACATGGCAGTAAATGCTATTTTTTGTATTATAGTATACTTGTACACAGAAGTGTGCTCATGGAGATGATATCTCAGTTCCTGCATTTGCAGATGCAGTTAGATATTGTTTAATATTAAACAGACATTACATTCTCAGTGCATGAGGAGTTGGGTTATATTCATTTCATTACTAAAGGAGTACGGGATCAGAAAAGGAGTGAAAAAATTAAAGCTAACCAACAAAAAGATTGTATCAGAAACAAACCTCTTAAGAAAAAATTACTTTCTTAGGAAAAATATTTCCATTATTTCCAAGGTCCCATTTATTTCCTTCTCAATCCACATGCAAATATGTATTCAGAATTGTGTGTTAAGTTCGCTCAAAATCCCAGGCCTAGTTAGACTGTCAATTCACAAATGCTGAAATTCAGTCCTCTAGCTCAGAGACTGGGAGAAGCTTGCAGCACTGGCCATGCCTTTATTTAACTGAATATTAACTGCTAGTAGCTCTGAAATGGACCATGAGGTTCTACTGGGGATGGCAGGGTTAAGACTCCCATAAGTATCTTTAGGCTGAGAATGGTCAATGAAAAGCCTGTGGGTTCTCTAAGTACAAGGTCTGCACTTAGTGAAATTGAGTAACATCTGAGGCCACTACCTCATTATAAAAGTCCTCACCTAAAATTTCTTTGGCGAATTAAAAGGAAATTCCTCTTTTGGTGGATAGTCTCCCTTTTCTCCTTAACAATGACAATTACTGCATACAATGTATAGTCAGGCAATACAGAAAATACATAGAGGCTACCTCAAGCCAAAGCTAACAGGACTGTGACTGAATGCCAATAGACAAAGAAAGTTCTAAAAATTTGTCTTAATGTATTCATAGTTAACTTTGAATTGCAAATCATAATAACTTACTGAAGTCAATGGGACTCGCCTACTGGTCATTAAAAGAAGAATCCTACCTGAATGATATAATATCCTGTCAGAGAAGGAGATGGTGGAAGTTGGAGATTTTATCTTCTATTCCAAAATTCAACCTAAAACTGCTAAAATGATCTAGAAAGGTGATACCTGAAACAGGCATTATCAAGGGGGCTAATCAAACGTCACCTATCCAATCTAAATCAACCAAAACAAATGTTGATGCTATACCAAAGCAGAGGGCAGCTAGTTTAAAAGCAGAATGATGTGTTTGGAGTTCTAACAGCGACATCTCCCTAGTTTTAACTTATAGGTAATAGTCCCCTAAGAAAGTACGTGCCATACCCGAGCATGTGCCAATCACAGCACCCAGGCAAATATAAAGCCTATAGAATAATTGTAACTAGCATATATCTGTGCCCTGCATGCTCTGGGCTCTGGCCAGAAGGCATCTGCTTCTAGCATCTTTTCTATAGTCCCCTTTCTGATGTTTACCTATTATAAAGCAATATTATAACAATATCGTAAAAAGAAAAATAAATCACATAATCCCACCACCCTAACACAACTAATTTCAATTATCTGTGTTCCCAGTCTTTGTCCATATGCACATTTATTTTTACATAGTTGTAATCCCTGTATGTGTTATTTAAAAGTGATTTTCTAGATTCTCTCTGAGAATCTCTCTGAGAACTGGCAGCCTCAGTAGAAATAAACAACCCATTGAGCAAAGGAATATAATTATTTACATGATCTTTGAACTGAGAAATATCCTTTGTAGACAAACATCTCAAACTATCAAAACAGTTATACAGATGACAAGAAGCAATTTTATATTTCTTTTTCTTTTAGCAATGGAATGTGCTTCACAGGAGGAGGATAGATGTGAGGATCAGGTGATTAAACTCAGACAATGGGTGCAATTCACAAGCCTGAAAGAAATCTGAATAACACAATTAAAAAATAAATACTTGAGTTAAATCTTCTTACATGACTTGGCCATCCAGTAGCCAAAATGGAACATGGGCACACAAATATTTACAATGACACGTAGACGAGATCAGCAAGAACGAAGTCATTACCCAACATGGTGACTGATTTGAGGAGACTGTTGTCATCCAAAAATCCTCATGGGATTATGACAACGCACTGGATCCTTGCTACAACATTAATGTTCTTTTCTTTCTTATATAAATAATCTCTACTGTGCTTCTCACCTTTCCCTGACTTTCCCACTGCCCTATTCTTATCTCAGGACATTTTGGAAACATTTGATGATGTGCCCTCATTATCTCAGGGCAGACTAGCAACTTTAAAGATCTGGATAGACTCACCTATGCCAAGATGAGCTTTTAAAAATCCAGGGAAAGGGAATATACTATTAACCACCTGGAGTCCAAGTTGTTCAAGTGTAACAAATGTGAATCTTTCAGTATCATTTTGACAGGAGAAACAGCTTCTCTTTAATACTTATTAGAAATATACATAACTCTCAACACAGGGAAGGGTCTTTAGAAACTGTTCTCATTTAAAATTTACATAGATATAAATTTGTAGGAGTAAAGCCTACTGAGATATAGTATCATAAATTCTTGGTACAATGGGATGTGATAAAGAAGTACCTGGCTCCTCAAAGTTAATGTGCTGAATTGCAAGCATAAAAGAGCAGCCATTTATCTGCCTACAGTGATCTGAAGGATCACCACTCCAAGGTCTCCCCTCACCAAAAAAAGGTCTTTATGACATATAAGGGATGCTAATTGACAACTAGGAATTCCCAACCAGATTTGGGGCTCTCTCCATTGGCAGGGCATAATTATCAATGTACTAGATTCTATTTGCATCCCAGGTATTATTTCACTGAATTATCTGGCACTATGAATAAAAAAAAAATAAAAAAACCCATTAATTTAAAATCTTGTGAAATAAAAATTAAGCCCCCCACCCCTTCTCTCATTAGAACAGTGTGGCATTAAAAAATCTCAGGCCTAAATACCTTTTTGCAAAGTATAACGTGGTATGCTTTAAATTAATATTACCATTTGACTTTCTTTTTACATTTGTTGTTTTATCCCACTGTGGACATTTCTGTGTGTGTGTGAAGTGGAGAGGGGGGGGGTGGGGTGGTTAAGCCTTTCCCAAATTTTATAGTCAAAGAAAACTGTAAGAAAATAAGAAATCTTGCTGAATGTAGATTGGTTATATTCAGATTCTTGATATACTACAAATCGAGAAGCCTTCTACAACACAAATTGTTAGTTTTTCAAAGACTTAGAGAAACAACTTTGCAGAATGTATAAAATTTGACAATACACTCAAAAGAGAAGCATGTCCTTTTCTACGCTGACACCCTCCAGATATTTTTCTACTCTCAGAAAATTCAGGAAATGCCAACTGTTGAATTTTTAATAAATAGATACATGGTGAAATAATAGACAAATTTTCATATTTCTCCAAGCCACAAAAGGAATTCAGTTGGACTTATATTTCTAGTGATAGAAGATTGAAGACACTAATTATTTTCACTGGAGAACTTCCAGATCTTTATGAACATGTTTCCAAAATTCTAAAGCCCCGAAAACCAGGTATGAACATAATATCCTGAAACAAAATTGGTGGTATATAGGGAAAATGGGAACTAGTACTTAGAACCAAATGTTGGTTGGGATATAGTTTTCACTGACCTCCGTTTCTTCCAGAGTTGAACACTTACAATATCTTTGTTCTCCAGATATTTTTAAAATTTTTAAAATGTTATAAATTGTCAAATAAATGATTTTTATGATAAGCAAATGTTGGTTAATGGGTCTATTTCCTCCCAACGTGCCTATTTTATAGTGCATATGTTCCACGAGCACAAGAGAGGATTAAATTAGGTATTTTTAAATCTTTGTTTACTTACTGTCCAACAAGGATTTCAGTATTGCATACTTATCTTGTTTTCCTTTTGGCTCTCAGAGAAAGTCGCATCTTTGTTTAAGTATCATTTCTCCTATAAGGATTTCCTAAGTTCAGGTCCTGGACTCACCCAACAGGAGTGCCACAGTTTTGATGTGTCCTTCTTCAAGTATCATGAAAAAGAACAAGCTGATTTATATAAACGATAAATCAATCACCTATTAAGCATCATTATGAAGATGTGACAGGATTTCACCATTTGAGTATTATTTAGATATACAGTTTTTAAAACCTTTCCTGAACACATATATTGCTCTCTGCTTTTGGAAAATGTCTTAAAAGAAACCTTTTCCAATGCAAATGCAGAAAAACAGGTACACAAACCAAGCTGCCACTATAGAAGAAGAATAAAAAATTGCAACTCTATCAGGGCATGGACTTCCACATGTTCACGTAGTACTTGCTCTGGGGTTTTTTTTATTATTATTTGTTTCTTTTCTTTCTTTTTTTTTTTTTTTGGTGTGTGTGTGTGGGTTTTATTTTTTTTGCTTTCTTTTTAAAAAAATGTTTTGACTTCTTTTTGCTGGACATCTAATGACAATGAAAGTGAAAAACATCACATTGGGTAAGGAGTTTTGAAGGAGGTTCGAATGCAAGAGGGACTACTCTCTAACTTAAAAACAAATACAACACTATGAAGAGGAGGTGTGCACCTTTGAGAAACCTTTTTCTTCAAAGCGGATGCACAAAATGAGGGGATTCACTACTGGCTCTTTCGCTTCACGGTGGAAGTGACCACTTCATGGCCACTTCGACATTGCTGCCCTGTTTGGGCTGCGGTTCAGGCTTACAAATAAATTACATAATCTGAGGGAGTAGGAAAAAGGCTTATAAGAAGTTTCTATTTGTTTGAAAGCTAAAGACATCCACCCAGTTTTACTGTCTTTTCTTCCATGTTTCCTGCAGCAGAGTTTTATTTCAGTCTTACTCATGAGGGAGATGGTGTGGGATAAGGCTTGCAGTCCTAGCGGCTGCTATTCTTAATTGCTTCTTTTGCAGCGATAATCAGAGGAGTCAGGCTGGAGAGAGGCTTGGCTAATTTTAAAAATGGATGCTAAAAAAGAAAAAAAAGAGGGATTACTGGAATTCTTTCCTTCAACAAGTATATTGCTTTGCATTTTCAAGCAGTTTTTTTCATTAAAATGCATTTTGAGCATCCAATTAAACACCATTTTATTAAAAACAGTGTCCGCTTTTGTCCTTCAGATGTTTTTGTCTTTCACTGTCATGAAATCCTCTGAAAACTCAGTCAGGGTCTTGTAAAATCTCACTGTGTTTACAAAAGTCTGACTTTCCGATTTTCTTAAACTGCTGATTTTATCTGGAGAAGCTCTCATACTTAAAAAAATGTCTTTGTTTAACCTTGACCTTGAAACCAATGTCTTCCTAACAACTAAATCCAATAGTTGTGTCTCCATCATTTCTCTTTTGGCTCCTCTGCAGTTCTTTTTACAAGTGAATATCCCTTCCTTCTTTGAAATGTTTTCCTCTTTTGGGGCCTGTGGTATTCTACATTCTTGGTTTTCTTCTACACGCTTGCTTGCATGCTCACTGACTACCCCCTCTCCATCTTCCTCCCTGGTTTCACTTCTTCCTCTCACCTCCCACAGACCAAAACTTAGCTCTCATCATCTTCTTTTCCTAATTTAATTCCTTTAAGAGCTCGTCTCCTTTCATGGTTTCAACCTCTCATCAGCTTTATGGGAGTGACTCCCGAATCTATATTGTGTGACCTGATCTCTTTTCTGAATTCTGGTCCTATTTCTCCAATTGCCTCCTGGATATTTTCTTTTAAATGTCCTTCTGTCACCCTGAATTCAACATTTAAAAACATATGTTAAAGCACAGGGGCTTTGAAGTCAGAATACCTAGGTTTAATCCTCTCCTCTGCTTATTACAATGGTTAAATGAAGTAAGGTAAGTTACAGTTCATTGCAAACTACATAGAGGCAAAGACATGTTAGCCACTGTGTGATCCTCTATCACTTTTGCTTTTACTGAGTGCTACTAGTGGTTTGATATTCTGAAGTCACTGTTATCTTCCTCTCCCTTATGTTCCACATGAAATCAGCTACCAATTATTTTCTTATCAGTGCCTCTTATAACGACCTCTTGCCTTCCTTAGCTCAGGCTTAATCAACTTTAATCATGAACTATAACACTAACTCCCCATTGATCTTCCTGCCTCCATTTTTTCCTGTTGCTAACTCTTATTGCATACCACTGGATTAATCTCCCTAAACAAGCGTTCATCATGTGTTTCCCTCAGATATCTTCAGTATTTTCCTACTACCTATAGCCCTAACTCTTTAGTCCGGTGTTCAAGGCCCTCTATGGTCCTATATCCTGCAGCTTCCTTACTTGAACTCTTTACTTCAGCGACACTTTCTATTTTGTTTCCTTAAACTTTGCTTATGTATTTGGTTATAGTATAGCTCTTCCATCAGAAATTCCTTCTCCCCTTTTCTTCAATCTATCTAAAACTGATCTATCTTTCAAGGCCCAGCAGAACTCCTTCCCGTTCGCAGACATTTTCTGATCACCATAGCTTATAGAATCATGGCATTTACTGTTTGAATGAGTCGCTAAACAAATTGAGTTGGCTTGAATGAGTCGCTAAACAAATTGCATTAGTTTTTTTTTTCATGTGTACTCAAGGAGATTGTGAACTTCTGGAGAGGAGGGATCATGCCTTTAAGTGGTTTATATCACCCACTGCACTTAAGCCTTGCAAATAGGAGTTGCTCAATAAATATCAGTTGATGGACAGAGAACTAACTTAGGCCATACAAAAAGGTATACAAATAGTCAAGACTTGTGTCTTTCCTTGGGTCTTCCAGTGGAGCAAATGTCATGAATCTCTCTCCTTTCTAGCCTCGAGAATGGGTTAAATAGGTTAAAGTCAGAGAATGTTTATTGACTTAAGGTGATATATAGGTTATTGCTAATAAATATAAAAAGAAAAGATGCAGCTATTCAATATAGTCTTCCATCAGCTATCTGGTTCAGATAAAACTACTATTGGGGAATGAACTAACTAGATAATTGATTCAATTATCTATGTAACTGTATAGCTACATTAAGAGAATCTATATTTTCATTTATCCTTGGTATATGTATCAGAATATGTGTGTGAGGTAGTGAAAGGGGGTGAAAAGACGTAGAAGTGAAACATTCAAACGTTTGGAGTTTTCATCTAATTTGAGACCAGATTAACTAGAGGATTAATAAAGGGCCACTCCAGATTTGAAATTTTAGGGTCTTATGACAGCCTGTAAAATGCTCACAGGTAGCAGAAAAGAGAAGGTATAGCCTCCTTAATTCCTCCAAATTGGTTTATTCCAGGTGCGATTTGATTTGCAGTGAGATATTTTTTGCTGGGGTGTGGCTAGAGGGAGTTCAGAAACAATGGGAACAGATTTATTTTGTGGCCTAAAACTGACTGAATCTGTGGTTAATAACCAAGTATTGCACGTTTTGTTTAACTGGATTATGTGTTCAAAGTCACAGAGAGACCAAGCCTTCACTGTTCTTGGATGTTACAGGGCTTGATATATGTCCCTGAGGAACAGTCCCCAGCAGTGAACCTCTATGTGTAATCTTGGGCATGTGTTGCTTTTTCAATATAAATATAGGCATACCTTGTTTTATTGTGCTTTGTTTTATTGAGCTTCATGGATGTTGCATTTTTTACAAATTGAAGGCAAAACCTTCCACCAAAAAAGATTATGTTTCACTTTATTGCCATTGCTATACTCACTTTATTGCAGTGGTCTAGAACGAAACCCCCAATATTTCTGAGGTATGCCTATACATCTTTAGCTCTAAATTGGTTTGTGTGTTTGTGTGGTGGAAAGTCAGACAAGCCAGGGCTCAAATCTCAGTTTTGCCACTCAGCAGCTGTGTGAGCCTCAATTTCTACATTTGTAACATGAGATAATAACATCTACCCTATAGAGTTGTTGTAAGAATTAAATGAGATGTGTATAAAGAATTTGGTACAGAATAGGTACTAATTATCATCATATATATAATCCCTGAGAGCCATGAAAAGGACAAATGGTTACAGAGGCACTCACCACTGGATGGTACTCACCCAGGCAAGCAGGTGCCTGCCATTTGGCATCACAAGCAAAGGGGCTTTGATCAGTAAAGCATTAGAGTAGCAAATGCCATGGAAATAATTGCATAGTTATGTAGAGAATTACCTCCGGCCAAGAGCACCTGCATACAACATCCAGGGGCACAAGTAAAGTTTAGAAAACAGCAACACCAGAGGTTCACATTGTTTTCTTTTTTCCTTGCAAAATAAGACTCCAGGAAGAACAAAAGAGATTCATAGATTAAACTGCCAACTTCTCAGAAGAAAGGCAGCATGCCAATTAATCATGTATCAGATGCATGCCTATACTTATGTGCCTGTGGTCTAAAATCACATGGTTATAGCATAACTCTCATTATACATCTCTTGACAGAGCTCTCTTGCTGTCACACATTGAGATAGAAAAGCTCAACATAATGACTCTCTTTTTGTAATTGTCTTATTTTATTTTCACCTGCAAAAGCTCCTTGGCAGATCCTCGCCTATCCACGTCCATCTCAAGACAGCAATTTAAAAAGTCACGGAATACAGCTGACAGTCTCTCAGGATTCTGGAGCTCTGGGGTTCCATTAGTAGCTATCAGATATAATGCCTATAGACAAAAATAGAAAAATCTAATCACCACATACATATTAGGATTATGAGTTGGCGCAGAAGGCACAAATCCAGTTTCTTCTGGTTTATACCCTGGGTCTTAAAAATTCCATATTAGAGAATGACACTGACAAAAACTTCAAACTTTCTATAACATTTAAAAATTATCACTCTTGCAGCAATTCAGGTGACAGTGAGATGCCCCACCCCCCCAAAAAAAACTTGGAAATAAGGTTATAAGGGTTTTCTCTGAGGGTTAAGCCAGTAAAACTCCATGCCAAAATACAAGTCAGTGGCAAATATAACCTTGACTAAAAGGAGATAATATGGAAAAGGAATGCATATACTGCTCTTAGGAAATCAGTAATTGGGCTAAAATCAAATAGTGCACAATCTCAGCAGATGAATTAAGTTGGAATAATATTTTTAGATTTTTGGATAATTAGCATTTGAAGCACCTGTCCTCACAAATCATCTTAGTTTTCTTATTAAAAAAATTGGTTATTGCAAATTACATTTTCTGCCTCCTCCCCAAAAACTCTTATTTCAGCTGGCCACAATTCCTCCACACTCTCGGCCCTTCATTTTATTTTCCCTGCTCTGTAGCAAAGCCTGGTCCTAAACAAACATATCTCTCTTCTCTCTTTCTACTCTGCCTCAGTCTGTTTGCATGTTATATGGTTTCATTTTCTCACTTTCCTTTCACTACTCTTAGCTCAATATACTCTACTCCATATAGTCTTGTTCCTCATAAGTACACATATATCTCTACCCAAGTCCTTCTCGCCTCTCTTCAATCCATGCCTAATTACCTTAGAAAAATGCATGTTCCTCTTTCCATTCCACTTATGAATTAAAAAATGACTTTGACCATAGTTGTAAAGACTGAATGGTGCTCGTGATAGTGCAGCTAAAGAAAAGAAAGTCCTGTCATTTGAGAGAGAATCAGAAGTAATAAGGAACCAGTGCTATAAACCTCTATAGCACTTCAAAGAGTGCAAATGTCCTTTTCTGTATTTCTACAAAAATATTGGTTGTGGTTTTTCTTGGGAGGTGGGACTGAAGGTGCAGGGGGAGGTCTTGGATGACTCCTGCCTGATTGGACAGTGCTGATCTGTTTGCACACGCTCGTCCCCAATCTAGGTATCAAATGCAAGGCTGCCTTTTACTCAATACTATAATAACTATTGTATGATGTTCTTAAAAAGTCTTCAAAAATATCATTTTAAAGACTGCATAATAGTTTATCATGTGGATGTACTATAGTTAATGTAGTTGGACTGATTAAAAAATGCACGTACTAAAAAAAAGGTGAAAGGAAACACACTAATATGTTAATAGTGGTTCTCTCTGAATGGTGGGATTATTGGTGACTTAATTTTTAAAACATATTTTTTAATTTCCTGAAATTTCTACAATAATTTGCTTAAATAATTTTTGAAACCTCCAAAAACATTATTTAAAAAATAAATTTAGAGTGACATCAGAAACATGGCAGAGTGAGAGATGTCCCCAGATCTCTCTCCTTGAAACAACAATAAGCTGAACATCTAAAGCTCAGCAAAAAACACTCAAACTGCACACCTTCATGTCTGAGCATGGGATCTGTGCATAAGAGCTACCACAGGTCAGAACCCCTGGGTGTCAGGTGGTGGACTGGGAGAAACAAAGAAGATGCCTCTTGCAGCCGGAGCTCCCCATAGGAAGAAGGGGAGGGGAGAAGGTGTGGCAAGTTCCCTGAACAGCCCTGCCTGAGAGAGCTGTGAGCTCCACACTGTTGGCAGCAGTGTCCAGTCACAGAGCAGAAAGCAGAAAAGTGGGGGCGGCAGAGAAACGATAGTTGATTTTTACCAGCCAAGGCTGCAAAACGTGAAGCTGAGCCGCAGCCCTCTTCCCAAAACCCAAAGGTCTTCTCCCACCATATCTTCCAAGACTGAACACCGTGAAGCCCCAGGGGAATCTGACCAAACACTACTGATACTGTTGCTAACACTGATAGGGACTGAGACCGAGGGTAGCGAGCATGTTTAAACATCTATAAGAAAAAAAAAAGTCATTATTAAGGCTTTATATAAATCAGGGATCCAAGAAGCTTAGACACCACATACTGGAAACCAAAAGAAAAATGTCATTTTTGCAACAAATAAAGAGAGACCTTCATATAATAAATCTTCTTTCTGGAAAAAAAAAAGCAGAATATATACTTCTATTAATGCCCAGGTGGAGAAATAGTCCATTAAGCACTATGAACGACCAAGGTGAAAAGGCATCTCAGAAAGAAAGAGAAAATTCTCCAGAAAATAAACTTATAGACATAGAAATATGTGACTTAAATGACAGAAAATTCAGGATGGTACTTCTGAAAAAAATCGATGAAATCCAAAACAAATCATATCAACAATTTCAAGAACTGATAAAACAACTAGATGAGGAGAATGAGTCTTTTAGCAAGGAGACTGAAACCCTCAAAAAGAACCAAATAGAACTTCTGGAAATAAAGAACACACTGAAAGAGGAGAAATATGAAATAACAAGCTTGGGAAATAGAGTCAACCAAATGGAGGAAAGGATCAGTGATATCGAAGACAGACATCTGGAAATACAACAGAAGGAAGAAGAGAGAAACCAAAGAATGAAAAATAATGAAAGAGAAATACAAGAACTAGCTGACAGCATCAGGAGAGGAAACATATGAATAATGGGCATTCTCGAAGGGGAGGAAAAGGAGCAGGGATTAGAAAGCATTTTGAGACAAATAGTTGACAAGAATTTCCAAAATCTAAGGAATGAGCTGGAGTTTGGAATTCAAGAAGTCAACAGAACACCCAATTGTATCAACCCAAAAAGGCCTTCATCGAGACATATTGTATTAAAATTATCAAAAATCAACAACAAAGACAGAACTCTCAGGGCAGCCAGGGAAAAGAAGACGGCAACCTATAAAAGAAAATCCATTAGATTATCGTCTAACTTCTCAGCACAATCTTTATAAGCCAGAAAGGAGTGGAATCAAATATTCAAACTATTAAATGAAAGGAACTGCCAGCCAACAATAACGTATCCAGCTAAGCTCTCCTTTAGATATGAAGGAGAAATAAAGACCTTTCCAGACATACAAAAATTGAGGGAATTCTCCACTACGAGGCCTGCATTGCAGGAAACACTGAAAGGGGTCAGCTCACCTAAAACAAAATGACAAGAAAAAATACATAATTAGGAGTAAGGTGACTAGCAGGCTGATAGAAGCAGAGGAGTGTAACCCTTACTAAGAACAAGGCATTATGAGCTTAAAAAATAAGAAGAGATTTGCTATAGCAAGATAGTAATGAACGTTCAGCTTACATAGGGACAAATTGAGACAACAATGACTAAAAAGGGGAGGATTCAAAGATCTAAATTCGCAAAGAGGAATGGAGATAAGGCACATGCAGAAGAAAATGGACGACTGTATACACACACACACATATTTACATATATATATATATATAACAATCCTTTACATATTTGTAATGGTAAGCACACGCCAAAAATTCAGAACCGAAGGATATAATATAAAACAAAGACCAGAGGGAAAACCCACGAAACCCGACCAAAATAAAGAAAAGAGAAACAGAAAGACAAGGAAGCAGTGGAAACACCGAGCTACCAGAAGGTAAAAGATAAAATGGCAATAAGAAGACCTCATATCTCAGTAAGCATCCTAAATGTAAATGGACTGGATTCACCAATAAAAAGGCACAGAATTTTAGAATGGATCAAAAAACAAAACCCAACCATATACTGCCTCCAGGAGACAAATTTTAGTTCCAAAGACTAATATAGACTCAAAGTGAAAAGGTGGTAAATGTTATTTCAAGCAAATGGCATTCAGAGAAAAGCAGGAGTAACGGTACTAATATTGAACAAATGAGTCTTCAAAGTCAAAAAAGGTAAAGAAAGATACTGAGGGACACTTCATAATGATAAAGAGAATCATGAACCAAGAAGACATAACACTTAATAATATCTATGCTTCCAGTCAGGGAGCCCCAAAATATATAAAGCAATTACTAACAGAAATAAAGGGAGAAACAGAGCTAAACGCTATTGTAGTAGGGGAGCTAAATACCCCACTTTAGGATATGGACAGATCATCCAAACAGAAAATTAATATGGAAATAACATCCTTAAAAGACAAATTAGAACAACTGGACATAATTGACATTTACAGAGCCTTTTATCCCAAATCAGCTGCTTATACATTCTTCTTGAGTGCACATGGAACATTCTCAAGGATTGTCCACATACTAGGACACAGAGATAGCCTCAACAATTATAAGAGGGTTGAAATCAAACCAACCATATTCTCTGATCATAATGCTTTGAAGCTGGAGATCGACTGTTAAAAGAAAACATGAAGAATCACAAATACATGGAGATTAAACAACATACTACTGAAGAATATTTGGGTCAGAGAAAAAATAAAAAGAGATCAAGAGATACATAGAAATGAATGATAATGATGGTACAATATATCAAAACTTTTGGGACACGGCAAAAGCAGTCATAATACAGGTCTATCTCCAAAAATTGGAATGAGCCCAAATAAACAACTTTACACTTCATCTTAAAAAAAAAGTCAGCAGAAGGAATGAAATAAAAAATTAGAGCAGAAATAAATGAAATTGAAAACAAAACAACAAAAACATAAATGCAACAAAGAGCTGGTTCTTTGAGAAGGTTAATAAAATTGACAAACCCCTGGCTAGATTCACTAAAGAAAAAAGTGAAAGACCACAGAAAAACAAAATTAGAGATGAAAGAAGGGGAATTAGGACGGACTCTGCAGAAATACAAAGGATCATACAATAATACTACGAAAAATTATATAATACCAAACTTAATATGCTAAAAGAAATGGACCAGAACTTAGAAAGAAACAACCTTACTAGACGGAATCAAGAAGAACTGGAAAATCTAAATAGACCGATTAGAAGTATGGAAATTGAAACAATCATCGAAAACCTACCATAAAGTCAAAGTCCAGGACCAGATAGCCTCACTAAACATTCAAAGAAGATTTAATACGTATTATCCTCAAACTCTTCCAAAACATCGAAGAGGAGGCAATATTTCCCAATTCATTTTATGAGGCCAATATTACCCTTATACCAAAACTTGGTTAAGATAAAACAAAACAAAACAAAACAAAAACTATAGACCAATATCCCTCGTGAACACAGATGCAAAAATCCTCAATAAGATACTAGCGAACTGAATACAGCGACGTATTTAAAAGATTATATACCATGATCAAATGAGCTTCAACCCAGGGGCACAGGGATGGTTCAACATACGCAAATTGATTAATTGATACACCACATAAACAAATCAAAGAATAAGAATCATATGATCATATCAATAGATGCAGAAAAAGCCTTCGACAAGATACAGCATCCATTTATGATCAAAACACTGAACAAAATCGGTATGGAAGGAAAGTACCTTAATATAATAAAGGCCATATATGACAAACCTTCAGCCAACATTATACTGAATGGTGAAAAACTAAAAACCTTCCCTCTAAGAACAGGAACAAGGCAAGGCTGTCCACTATTACCACTGTTATTTAGTATAATATTGGAGGTCCTAGCAACTGAAATTGGGAAGAGAAAGATATAAAAGGCATCCAAATAGGAAATGAAGAAGTCAAACTGTCACTATTTTCAGATGACATGATTCTCTATATAGAAAACCCTAAAGACTCCACAAGAACACTATTACAAACAATAAACAAATACAGTAAAGTTTCTGCATACAAAATCAATGTTCGAAATCCATAGCGTTCCTATACTCTAATAAAGAAGTATCAGAAAAAGAAGTGGAAAAAAATAATTCCTTTTGCAATTGCAATAAAAAGAATAAAATTCCTAGGAATAAATTTAACAAAACATGTGAAGGACCTATATGATGAAAACTATAATATCTTATTAAAAGATATCGAAGAAGATACAAAGTAATGAAAAAAAATCCGCATTCTTGGATTGGAAGAATCAACATTGTTGAAATGACCTTATTACCTAAAGCATTATAAGAATTTAATGCAATCCCCATCAAAATCCCATCGGCACTTTCTAAAGAAAAAGAACAAAAAACCATCAGATTCTTATGGAAGCACAAAACATCTCGAATTGCCAAAGCCATTCTGAGAAAAAAGAACAAGGCTGGAGGCATCACTCTGCCCAACTCAAATTATACTACAAAGCGACAATAGTCAAAATGGCATGATATTGGCAGGAAAACAGACACACGGACCAGTGGAACAGAATCGAGAGTCCAGAAGTAAACCCATATTTATATGGGCAAATAATTTTTGACAAAAAAAGCCAAAAACAGACAGTGGAGAAAGGAAAGCCTCTTCAATAAATGGTGCTGGGAAAAGTGCAAAAGAAAGAAACTGGATTGTTGTCTATTACCACATACCAAAATTAACTTATAATGGATTAAGGACCTTAATATAAGACCTGAAACTATAAAATATATAGAAGACACAGGAACGAAACTCAAGGACCTTGGACTTAAAGAGGATTTTATGAATTTGACCTCAAAGTCAAGGGAAGTAAAAGTAAAATTAAATGAAGGGGCTACATCAAGCTATAAAACTTCTGCAGAGCAAAAGAAACTGTCAACATGGTAAAGAGACAACCATCCAAATGGGAAAATATATTTGCAAGCAACGCCTCTGATAAGGGTCTAATTTCCAAAATACACAAAGAACTCATACAACTCAGTAACAACAAAAAAACAAACTATCCAATCAAAGAATAAGCAGAGGACCCGAACAGACATTTCTCCCTAGAGGACATATAAATGGCCAAGAAATATATGAAAAGGTGCTCAACATCGCTAGCTATTAGGGAAATGAAAATCAAAACCACAATGAGATACCCTCTCACACCTATTCGAATAACTATATTCAATACGATTAGTAATAACAAATGTTGCAGAAGATGTGCAGAAAAAGGAAACCTCATACAATGTTGATCGGACTGCAAATTGGTACAGCCATTATGGAAAACAGTACGGAGGTTCCTCAAAAAACTAAGAATTGATTTACCATATGATCCAGCAATCCCTCTACTGGTTATTTACCCCAAAGACTTGAAAACCCATATTCAAAAAGATATTTGCACACCGACGTTCATAGCAGCATTATTCACAGTGGCCAGGGCATGGAAGCAACCGAATTGTCCTATGATAAATAATTGGATAAAGAAGTTGTGGTACATATATACAATGGAATATTACTGAGCCATAAGATGAGATGAAATACTGCCATTTTCGACAACATGGTTGGACCTCAAGGTAATCATGCTAAGCGAAATATGCCAGACAGAAAAAGTTGAAAATCCCATGATATCACTTATATGTGGGATATAATCCTAAAAGCAACAAATGAACAGGACAAACATATAGAAACTCATGGACACGGAGAATAGACTAGTGGTTACCAGAGTACATGGGGGAGGGGGAAGGTGAGAGGTAGATGGGGTAAAGCGGGTACAATATATGGTAACAGAAAGAAATCTAACTATGGGTGGTGAAGACACTATATATATATATATATATATATATATATATATATATATATGACTTACTGTTAAAGCGTACAGCTGAAACTTAAGGGAATTTGTTAATCAATGTCATCATTAAAAAATAAATTAATTAAAAAATTAAATTTAAAAGCCTGTGTTGTCCAATTTACACAAAAATCCTCATCTATTTCTTTGTCTTCCTAGGTTTAAAGTTTCTTTTCATCAAGTAGGACTTCATGAAAGTACTACCCCTTGAAGAAACAAAAACCCAGATGATTTCTTTTTCAACTATTATTTTCGTTTTAATTGCAACATTATTATTTCCAACTAATTTCCATAGCAAAAATCCACACTTTCAGTTTATATTATGGGCTAAACTAGCTTTTGTGGACTGATCTGAGGATCTACTCACTATACATAATGCCATTTCTATGGGAAAATTCACTCTGTGTTTCAAATAATTAACTTAAAAATGATCTTTTAGAATGCATCTTTTGAGTCAGCTGGGTATTATCTTTGTAACATAAAATTGCTCCCCAAGGCCCTGCTAATGAGAGAAAAATACAATTTTAGCTAATAGAACAATCACAGCAAAAAGGATTTTACTAGCAAAGTTAAGTATTAGATGAATAAAGATTAAGGTAAATATATCTAGGCATGAGTGATCACATTTTGGTTTTATTTGAATTAGTAAAAACTCAAAGTGAGCTGGCTATTAGAAATTAGATTAGAGGTTTCCTTTATAGTTAGTTGCTTCTTAAGAAACCCAAGAATTATCCTTGAGTTCTCCTCCTTCCTCATCCAGCTACCTTCCCCTCCCCTAATCCTTACTATAATCTATCAACTGGCTTCTGTTAATGCAACCTCTAGAAATGTCTATCATACTCATCCATTTCTCTCTATTGCTATTATCTGCTTAAGTTTGAGCTTCTCTCAGACTGTTACAATAGCCTCCTAATTGGTTTTCTTCACTCAAGCCTTTTTATTCTTCAGTCCATCCTGCTTAATTCCTAAGGTGA
Organism: Pteropus medius; assembly: GCF_902729225.1. Classification (NCBI taxonomy): domain Eukaryota; kingdom Metazoa; phylum Chordata; class Mammalia; order Chiroptera; family Pteropodidae; genus Pteropus; species Pteropus medius. The sequence goes on along the minus strand of NW_024345872.1, from coordinate 1,373,456 downwards.
GACAGTATAGGTCTTTGACCTACTGACCTTATTTATAATGTTAGAAAGATAACCTTTGGCCAAAAAATGGTGCCCTTCTTCGTTGTGATATACCTAGAATTTTTTGATGTTCTGGAATTTTTAATATTCAAATCTGTTGGCAATAACACACAAACATCACAATTTACAGTGACCTCAATGAGAAACTATATCTAAGTACTCGGAGCACTAAAACTACTTTACGCAGTTAAGGAAATAATTTAAATTATATTATTGACAATTTCTTCAGTTAAAAAAGATCAAAGCAGTCATCTTAGATGTTACCATTTTCCTCAAAACAATGCATATGTAACTAATAAATTTTTGTTAAAGTAGTTTTGAAATAGGACTAAGCATTTAATTAAAAAGCTTCAGTTTGTGATTTCGGTTCATTATAAAGTTTATAAAGTTTAGGTTAAGATGTTAAAAAAGAAAACCAGAGGACTTAAATGGAAATGTGTTAGTAACCATGAGAGTCTCCAGCACTGATATAAAGACTCACTTAACAAAGATGATAGTGTAGTATGAACATTTCCTTCTAAGTTGAATATTTGGGACTCGAAACACATTTTTCTGTGGATATCCTGTTAAAAATGGTGAATAGGCTTCCAGGCTGCCTCATAAAAATGTATTTAACATACAATGTAGTTGAACTACGAGCCCAAGAGAGCTATTCATCTATATCTCAATATCTTTAAAAAACATTATGTCCATGAGAATTGTTAATAGCTAACATTTATCGAATGATTACTATTAGCTCACTTAATCCATACCACGACTCCCTGAGGTAAACACAATTATGATTCCCAATTGACAGATAAATAAACCAAGGCCCAATATCACACAACTAGCAATGAAGGAGTCAATATTTGAATCCAAGGAGTATGAGTCCAAAGGCTATGCTCCTGACTACTGCAAAATACCATCTTCTACTGTTCCCAGTCTCTGAGGTAGGAATTCTCCTACCAGAGGGAGACAAGGGCTCTTCAAGAAATGAGGTACACTGAGCATGAGCAACTCTGCCTCTGCCTCTAAAGAGGAAATAAGCCCTTTTGAGGTTAATCATTTTTTATTTGCTTAGAAATGGGGAACAAAGGGCAAGGGGGTTCACATCATATTCAGCAGTGTCCCTATATATGTTGGGAGTTTATAAGCAGCTTGTACTCTGGTTGTTGCTTACAACATACTGTTGTCCTGGCTCCTTTTTCACTGTAGAATTTCCAACTACCTTTTAGTGTTTTATGAGAGAGATTTGGCAACGAGTGACTTGACACCTTATGACATAGTTTACTCATGACCTGGGATTTCAGAGGTTAAAGGCCATTGTGTATTGCTGTCTCTGAAGTGTTTTTGGATTTCATAAAAGGCCCTGACATTTCTTTATTTCTAAGAAGAGGGTAAGTGGGGCCAAATCTCCAAAAAGGAAATTACTATACATAACTAATATTGTATTCCATACTTTGACTTATTCAACCCAACAGTCCAATGTGACAACTGAATAAGTAATGTGGTTTAATTTAGCTCCCTACTTGTCCTGCATAGTAGTTTTCATCTGTCACCAAATGATGGGGGAGGGGGGCTTTGTTGTTTAATCCTTAAAAAGTCATTTAAAATGAATCTATTATAGATCTACCCCTTATAGGTTGATGGTAAAAGGTAATTAGGTACCACTGACTGATTAGGTGTTGGCCTAGCTTTAGAGTGCTCCTTTCAAGAATAAAAGGACTGGCCACTGCCACAAAATAAATTCCAGATGACTCTGACAATGCATGTGTTCATTCTACTCTCTCTGTATTAATAGTGCTTGTCAAGAAACATAGAGCAGGCTATGTATTCAGAAAGCAACTCTCAGCAGCCCAAGCAGAACCCAAAGTTTAGATTCACAGGGGATTTGGAAGTGAGAGTACAGGCAGGTATAGAGATAGAAAGGGAAGGAAAGTGAAATGGAGCAGGAGGAGAAGCTGTGAGAAGCAGAGGGAGGAGAACATAGGGGAAAGACAGAGGCCAAAGGACAATGAGAAGAGAAGGTGGCTGGTAGAATAAAAAGGACAAAAATGAAGATAAAGGCTACAAAGTCAGGGAGGTCAAAGGGACCTGATCCTAGGTCCCATTCTTCTACTGCCCCATATCTCTGGTCCTTTTTACATAAAATGCCTCAAAATATTGTCTATATTTGGTATATTGACTTCCTCACCTCCCATTTTCTCTTCAACCCACATTTGATTTCTATTTCTAAGGTACCATTTAACATTATACATTTGTTCATATCTCATTTTGGAATATTAGAGAAGAAAGGGACTAACTCCTTGATTCCTTTGGGCTTTTTCAAATAACTATATTAGGATCAAAACAGCCAGACTGTGATATGATTTGTGAAACATGTATTTTCAGTTACATAACCTGGTTTCAAATTCTATTTTATAAGTAGTTCATCAGCTGAACAGCTCTTTACACCATAACATACAATTCATCCCATGATACCACAGAGTGTAGACCACAGGCCCTTGCAGGAGTTTTATCTCTGCAGTGCTCTTCCCTGGCTTCTCCTCAAGATTCATGTCAGAGTGGGGCTGTCCACTCCCACATGCAGCATGTTTCACATCATGATCAAGTATCTTTGCTTGGTAGGAAAAGGGAAATCTTTCCCTTTCTATGAGATATATTGTGAGAAACAGATTTATTCAGGAGGTGATGAGAGATGTCTCTGAGACGCTTTCTGAAGATCACTCTTCTAGAAGCACTCCTAAAGGCAACACACACCCAAAACCATGGCTCTTCCAGCAGTCATGGAAGGCTGTAGGCTGTCTGTAGACTAAGAACACAGAATCAGAGCAAGAGGACCTATGAGCTTCCTTTTTTATTTAAGCGAATCTCATGTGGAAACTCAATACAGAGAACAAATTAAAGAGGAACTGTTCTGGTGGAATCAAGAGCCATGTGACCTACCCCTTGGGCCCTTTAAGCACAAGGAATGCCATGGAATTCTGGGGTTGATAGGCAACCAATAACCTCATCAAATTCCACTTGTTTGAAGTCATAAGGAAATGGAGACCCGGTGAGAAGTAATCTATACAAGGTCATGGAGCTCCTGACTTATAGACCTAGGAAGAGATTTTATTCTTCAACTCATAATATGTATAGTTGGTAGCAACACTATACAGTTCCTTGTCTGGCCCCTTCACATTCATTTATTGATGAAAAATGCTGATAAATTTTGCTACTTGATCACTGGCTCAATTCTTTATATAAAAAAAAGAGGAACAAAAAGAAGTGGAAAGAGGATGAGGAGAGGGAGAAAGGAAGAAAATGAAGGAAGGAAGGAAGGAAGGAAGGAAGGAAGGAAGGAAGGAAGGAAGGAAGGAAGGAAGGAAGAAGGAAGGAAAGAAAGAAAAGAAAGAAAGAAAGAAAGAAAGAAAGAAAGAAAGAAAGAAAGAAAGAAAGAAAGAAAGAAAGCAAGCAAACAAACAAACAAAGAAACAAAGAAACAAAGAAAGAAACAAAGAAACAAAGAAAGAAAGAGAAGTTGCAACATAAAGGTCAGCCTGGTTTTGGAGATAATGTTAGAACACTGGTTCTCTTGGCTACAGGGATAACACTGCCTTAATCAGGTTAACTTTCTCTGCTGAGAGGCTTATGTAAGACATCTCAGAGTATCCTTTTATCATAAAGCAAAGGGTCTTCTAAAATGTCACAACCAGGTTGGAAAAGTGTATTTCAAAATGATGACAACGGTCAGAAATGATCTTATTTATCACCAAAACCGTGATTTTCTTGGTGAGCTCATTTTTCATTGGCAAAAGCGCAGACTTAAAAAGTCATAGAATAAGATATGTAATTGGGCATTTCAGTTGGCAAATGCCTATCATCACGTCACACTCCATGATTTGCCTATTTAGAATGAACTTTGATTTTGAGGACTGACCTGCTTAGTTAGAAGTCTGGGCTCTACAGGGTTGCTTACATTTCCTAGGTGTTTAGTGATTTGTGACACCACAGCCCCAAGCACATATGTGTTGGACCTATACCCTATGCAGCAGAAGGCAATAGTAAACCATTGCGTTTTCCTTTCTCAATCTTTATCTTTCTTGTCTTTTTTACTTTGAAAACCCTATGATGATTCTGTTCACTCATTCATAGAGTCACCAGAAGTTGGAACAAAGCATGTAACAACCTATTAAGACATTAGGCATTTGTACCCTTGGCTTATTCCCAAGCCATTTAAGGACACGGAAGAATGATTAGATAAAATAGTAGGATAATGGAATATCGGTCTTGGCCAACAGTAGGTCTCGAGGCAAATTTTCAGTCTTTCTTTCTCCCTCTTCACCTGGCTAGAGTCTCTTAGATTTTAGTTTGTCATGGAATCTATTTCTCCTTTGGCTGTCTTCTGGGTCATAACTCACCAGTCTGAGCTGTCTGCTTCTGAGTTACAATCTAAATGAGACTTTCTTATGGCTAGGTCCCATTTTCCTATGCTAAATCCTTGATAATCAATGATTCTTAAGAACTATCTATCTTTTGACGGGCAATATTTTTTTTTTATTAAAAAGAAACCATTTTACTATTCTATAATTATTTTAGTTGCAGTTATCCCAACTTGCCCCTACTTTTAAGCATAAGTTTGCCCTCAAAGTAGGAGGAGTGTCAACAAACCATCAATAAACCTTGCTGTTCCATAGTGGCTTACAGAAAAAGAAGGGAATGCTCCCTGCTCTTCCTGAAATACATTCAAAATAATATTGACTGAGTGGCAAAGTACGCTTGCTTCTCTGGAACTCAGGAAGTTTATGTCTGACTTTAATTCCAAATGAGCACGGGCCATCAAACCCAGACATTCCAATCCACAACACAGGTTCCAGTGGCTGGAGGGAGCTAGAAGCACTTTGACCCTTAGTTGCTGCTTTTTAGTTGCTAGAGATTCTTTTCTTCTTTACTAGCTTTTCTAGACAAACAAGCTAACCAGTGCTTTAATTGTGAGGCAAGGAGAAATAGCAAGTCTCCTAGTGTAGACAACAGATCTGAATTTATATTTCTGCCCTCCCTTCTTCTCCCTGGCCATACAGGTACTACACTCCTAATCATGAGTAGTCAGACTGATGGTTTTATTATCACCAATATGTGCTATATACTCAACAGCTAGCACATTTTAATGCTGAACTCCATTTTCAGGAGAAGCAAAATTGAAAAAGAAAATGGCATACCATGGAGGTATATGCTGAACTAATGTCATTTGTTTTTGATAGTGTTAATGGAGTGGTAAATCAGAGAATGTCATATAGTGCATCAGGATTTCAACAGGCTTTGACAGAGTTACTCATGACACTTATTTAGATGAAATTAAGAAATGTGGACAGAATGATAGTGTGAATAACCAGTTAAACAACCATGCTCAAAAAGGGCTGATGAAGAATTATTTTTCAATCTAGACAGGGTTCTATAAAGGACTTGCCACAGAGCTTTGCATTTGGTCTACTCCTTGGTGTGGAAATCTGAAGTCATTATTCTTAAAGCTCCACAGGTGATTCTAAAGCACAGTCAAGGAGGAGAATCATAGGTATAGGATCACTGGTTCACATATTATACTACATACTATACAGATACCAGTAACCATCACATATTATACTACATATTATACAGATGCCAGTAACTATCTTTCAAAAATCCAATGTTTGATACAGTTTCACAGATGTTTAAACCAAGGTTGGAAAGAAAACACTTAAAGTTTATTCCAACTAGGATAAAAGCTCGGAAAATTACACATAAAAAAGGGCTTCACTCACAGGGTCCAGTGGGGCCCTCAACTGGATGTCAGTGAACCATTTCGCAAATACCAAATTCCATCAAAACTCACTGACAAGAACAGCCCTGTTATGTGTGGATGCAAAATCAACAAAGAGGCGCTCTTTTGGTGCTGAGAAAAAAAAAAAACAAACCAAAGATTTGTTTTATGGAAATGATTGTGCCTCCTTATTTAGAATCAGGTCATTATAATCATAGGTTTTCAATTATATCTTCAATTAACAAAAAAAGGCAGGTTGATGAGCAGAACACCAACATTTGATTTGCATATCCAGAGAGAAAGTTCTATTTTAACCCCAGTCACTTTGGCAAACAGAAAGAACAAGACATGTTATTACTGGAAATGGCACTAAAAATGTCCATGGGTCACAGAATAACATGTCCAAGGTCAATTATGTTGAGTGTAAAGACTTCAGGCAGTGGAGGAAGGAAGAAGAAGCTTGTCTCCTCTCTGTCTCTGGAAGAGTACCAACCTCATAACATCAGTAGAGTTAATAACTCTCTGACCTTTAAAGGGAATTTTTTAAATGAGGAAATTAGATCAATTAGTACAGAGCAATTTACATTTAAAAAAATCTCAACCACTTTATAACTGAGGGTGGGGGGAGTAGCTAATTCCTGTGTCAATTATATGTTAGGCAATATTCATAGTGTGTGCTCAGTTGAAACTGACACAACAAAGACACACACACACACACACACACAAAAACACAGTGAAAGAAAATCAACTTTCAAATGTATAGCCCCAGATTCCCCTTTAACCTCTTCTGTTCAGTGTTATCTGTTCCCGATAATTTAACTGAATTGTGCAGAAGCCTCCACTCCTTAAGGGGATGGGAGTGTAACTAATGTAGAGGAGAAGTTCTTGGGGAAGTGGGGAGAATCCAATCTTCCTTCATGGATGGATAAAAAGCACTCTAAAGATGCTTTCAACCTTTTTACTTTCTCACACTTTTATTCATATATAAATGTTTCTCTCTCTATATATATTTCCTACTATGAGCTAGACACTGTGCTAGGTGATTTGCATGCATTATTTCATTTGGTTTTCACATTAATTTTGCAAGATAGATATTGTCCTCATGTTAGATGAAGCAGGTTTATAAAGGTTTTAAGTGACTTGCTGAAGGTCACAGAGCTTATAGGTTGTGGAGCCAGGATACACCCAGATGTGCCTGACTACATGGGCCAATTTTTTTTTTTTTCACGTCAACATGCTACCTTCTACTCTACAACTTTGTCTTCCTTCCTCTTATTTGCTTTTTTCCTCTTTAAAGCCTAAACTGGTGGATGGGTGGTAGTATTGGAAGAATTTTAAAGAAAGGAGAACTAACTTAGTTCTCCTTATATCTCTCCTGAAGCTGTGCAATTTTCTATTTCCCCACACATGGCTTGTCACCAGCATACAAGAAAGCATAGGCTTCCTATGGGCTCATGTTATGTTTTTCTTTCCAATCTCTCCATGGTTTCAGTGACTACATTTTTAAAATCCCAAATAAGGACACATAGCCTGAGACACTGTGTTTTCTTTAAGAAAACATGAGGGCAATACATTTAAAATCAAAACTGAAAAAGTTCTCATGGCGCCTAGCAGAGAGATAGAGGGCTGGTTCAATATTGGATACGCTGATTGATTAACTGTAGGTTGATCATACATGGCGAGTAATGAGCAAAGTTAGAGTAAATACTTATCAGTGGAATTCAACAGGGTGGTCTTTCTGACAGATCTTTTTGTTATAGCCTTAATGTAGGCTTCCTGAACCCGGTGTCTTGTTAATCTGCAAGTACTTGTTTAGATACAAAGCTGTGGATTCTAAGAGACAAATTGTTAATTATGAGTGCTAATCCCAGGCTAGAAGATGCCTACAAAGATTAAAACTTGTTTTCTTTTTTCTAATGATTAACAGCCTAGCAAAAGAGATCAATTGTAATTGAGGAACTGAAGAAAGTGATAAACACATTACTGAGACCAACTGCTTTACAGAACCATTTATTTAATTCTTAAATTTTTCAGGTTGCAAATTACTCATTAAGAGGCAGAAAGTGAAATAGCCATAATCCATTCAGTGCCTTCGAACTCCAAAGATTTAGAGGAAGAAATCCATGGAAACGAGAGGCGTAATGTGTTCTTTAGCTGTTATTTCTTAATGGGCAAAGGTGGTTAAACAATGAGGACAACAAGTCTGTGTAATTATCCTTATGTGCTGGTCCATAGGTCATGAGTGAGCTTGATTAAATTCATGGAGGGCTGACCCACAAATGGTGGAAAAATGCCCTTTCTTTTCCACTCAACCCTGCAGGCAGCTAATCAATGTGCACATCTCACTTCCAGATTGTTTCATGAGACCAGAGCAATAGTCTATAGGATTCATTAGGGCATTCAGTCCTATTTGTTGTTTTCTAATCAGTGCAGGGACTAGGACAGGAGACAAGTACCAGAGAAGAATTAGGAGGACAAAGAGGCTGTCTACTCCCTCTGTACATAGGGAATGCCACTCTCAATTGCAAAATGTTGAACTGCAAAAAATCTAGACAATTACTTTGCATGTTTCTTTACATGTATAAAAGCCACATATATTTGGCTTGAATATTCATTTTATAAGCTTAACATATAAACACTTAATTGTTTACTAAAGAGAATGGTTTTTATATACTAAACATGAAATTCAATTTTAGACTCTTAGTGGTAATGATGCAAACAACTTCCAAGATGCCTTTGGCACTGTAGGTCTAGTAAATTCACCTGCATGCATTTCTGAGCGTAGAATTTGAATCTGTGCATATTTCCTGTTTTCAGTAATGTGAAGACCTTTATACAACACAGCTTCTGGCTCACCCTTAGGCTGTCTACAAGAAAATTGCTAGTGGCTGATTTCTGTCCTGAGCAAACATTTCTTTCATATTCCTTTGCCTTTTCTCTTATGATCAACAGCATATTTGAATAAAGATGGTGGCATTAGGCTATGAAATGGAGCTTTACTTTTTACAGAGATAACCAGACCATGTAAGGATCGAACCTCTGATTCTACAATAGCAAACTGAGCTACCCAACACAAACTATTTTCAACTTGACAATCTAATTAAGTTTGTAATTTCATCAGGCTGGCACAGTATCTATCCTGTATTCCATTCAATACCCACCCTAGCTGTTGTTGCTCAATAAATCATAACTGATAATGAAATAAAATCTAATTTAAAAAAATATAGCTGTTCTGGAAATGCATTTACTTACTTCGTTAAAGTAATTATAAAGCAAATGTGTCCTAGATAGATTAACCATACATAGTATGTGATAAAAATACTCTTTTCTTCATACGTCTTGCTTTTTTTAAAAAAAGCATTTTTTAATAGGAGAAAGCTATACTAAAAATTTTAAGGACCCCTGCCATTAGAAATACTGATATCAAAGCATTGGAAAAAACTGTTAGACACCTTAACAGAAACTGAAAATAACTCACAGTAATTTTGAAAATTATAACTTGGAACTTCTGTGTCATTTGTCTCAGCAAAGAGCCCTTTCTGGCTACTTTTGGTAGAGAGAAGAAATGACATTTGGTCTTTCCCTTACCTGAGGAAGAAGTACTTGAGTTTTCTTTTGACTTACCCTGAGTGGATTTTCATTAAGGTAGGGGGGTTCACCTTCTACCATCTCAATTGCCATAATCCCCAGAGACCAGATATCAACTTTTGGGCCATAGGCTTTTCGAGTCACCACTTCAGGTGCCATCCAATAGGGAGTTCCCACCATAGTGCTTCGTTTACTTTGCTCAGGGGTGATCTGAGCACAGAACCCAAAATCAGCTGCAGAGAAGAAAACTCAGTTAAAATCAGCTCAAATTATTTTTCTTTTACAAAAATTCATTTTCAGATATGCCTTTAGTTTCCTTTGTTAGACATTGAGCTTCCACAACTGCCTAGCTCATATCCTTTTGTTGCCTGATCTCGCAGCTGGTCTTGATTTTAAGAGTCTGAAATAACTGACTGATGTGATATTTTTACTAGACTTCAGTCTGGTTCCCTCCAACACACAGAACCTTTCAGTTTTCTAATTAGTTATCTGTCATCCAGCAGATGGAAGACACTGGAAATTCTGAAATATTGAACCTCTCCAAATCTGGTCATAATCAGAACACAGCATTAATTTTTTAAATTTCAAACTGGGCTCTAAATACTTTCAAATCAATCACTTTCAGTAGCCACTTTCTTCTCAAAATAGGCAGTAAAAGAGCAGAAATCCCAGATACTCTCTCAAACACCATCTGAACAAAAATACCTACTCAATTTAACAGAGCCATCCATCCCAAGGAGAATATTGTCACTCTTTATGTCTCTATGGATCACTTGATTTGAGTGTAAGAAATCCAAAGCTTGGAGGCACTATTGAATCAGGAAAAAAAAGTTCTAATTATATCACAAATACTTTTTTTAAAAATTAAGTTTAATTTCTAGATAAATTTTGAGCAAGGGTATAAGTTTATGTTGTCAAGTAAAATAGATTACTAAATCTTTTAACACAATTTAAAAATCATTACCATCTATATCAATAATGCAATTTAGCATTATAATATGAAAGCTCCTGAGTCAGACTAGGACATGAAGAGTGATGTTGTGATAAGTAGCACTTATCATTAATACTGCAAAACTAACCAATTAATATAGTTGTACTTTGATCTACTTATCTGGAAGATATGGATTCAGTTTGGTCTCATACAGATATAGTAACCTTCTATGTCCATGGTATGATTTAATTCAGTAGGTCTGGAGTGGGACTGAGGAATCTGCACCTCAAGCTATTTCTGATGGACAACCAGGTTTGGGAACCAGTATCAAGTAGCTATAGGTACTTGTTTGGAAACGGCTTTGTACTGTAAGACTAGAAGATGGAAACAACAGGCTCGGGGTCAAATATCCTCCTGATTATTATACGTTTGATTTATTGCATGAATAGAATATATTCATCATGTATTGGTAGATAAAGGTAAAGTGTGTGTGTTTGGGAAGAGAAATAATGAGAATGAGAGGAAAGCAAGGGAGTAGGAAATCTAAGTTAACAATTTAAAATTTAAAAAAAAAAAGGCTAGCTGAAATTATTTGGTTTTATTTTATTTCTTACCATTGTTTTTCAAGTTTCCACGGGTCAGAGTTCCTAGTTGTGTCTACAGAAAAACTCACCACAATGAATGTGGTAGACGGTAATGCCTAAGATAAAATTCTAATAAAGAGTGTATTTTTTTCATATTGAAAAACATTAATATAATAAAATATCCTTAGTATAGATTGAAAATAGGGATATGACACTGTTATTGGAAAAGAGGCAGACACTTAGACCCACTGGAGAGCTATGAGAGAAATCTAGATTGTATTGTGAAAATAACTACTTTCTGGGCTGAGGGAGGACCCTGCTTAAATTGCCTTCTAGAAAATGATGTGATTATAATGTAGTCTGTATTTTTACATGGCTCACATTACACATGCAAGACAAAATAACTATCATGTAAAAATTCCCCCAAAGTGGAAAGAAGTTCCATGCCAATATCACTGTTTTCCATATTTGCCAAGACTGCAGAATGCAGTCTTAAATATGGCACCTTGTGGATGGTATGATGGAACTCAAAAGATCCATAGCAAAGCAACTAAAATAAACAAAGAAAGGGAGGGAAGAGGGAGTCCTATTATGTTAGGATTTAAACTGAATTTAGGCTCTCCAATATTTTTCAGTAGGAAAGAAGTGGTATTACTACTTCCGTGTTCTAAACATTCTGAATAATCAGATAAAGAACAGCCAATTTTGGTGTTCTCATCAGCTAGAAATGTTCTATTTTCTTACCTCTCTGCAGACAGCTGCTATCTGTCCTTCATCCATACAGGTCTCTGTGACCACATCAGTCAAAGAGCCACCAGCCAAGTATTCCATGACTACCCATAGTTCATCACCCACTAAGTAGCTAAAACAAGAGAAGAAAAATACTTTGACTAAAGCCTAAGGAAATAGGGACTCTTCTAAATTAAGAAGGCCATTTGTGGTCAGTTTCTGCATTTGGTCATATTATATAACAAGAAGAAAACATGATAACGAGATACTTCCTTAATGTTAAAAGAGAATATGCAAGGAAATCAAAGGATCATCAGATATGACTGTGCACCACGGAAGAAGGAAAATAGCAAGGAGGCCTCTTGTGACTGACTACTACATTCATTGTAAAAGCTAGTTTCAATGAACAGGATCAGTGAATAACCCTTTTGGATAATTCAAGCCACAATGTTGACTTCTTGGACTGAACTGGCCCATGGTAATCAGATTTATATACTATTTATTAAGATCCTGGCATTATTTTTCATCCTATTGAATTGATTACTAAAATATTTTCAAGCATTCACTGAATCAAAAAGATTCATGTTTGCAATGGATTTACTGTGCTGAGGTCTCAGTTCTAATAGAAGTTAGTTGTGACATTTTATGAAACATTGATTTCGACTGTAAAATTTGACCCTATTTTTTTCACCCTCCTTTCCTCTCCTTCTGTACCACTGGTCTACCTGGCATAAAACACAGAAAGCAAGATCTTAAGCTCATTGAGGTTATAGATCTAATCTTATTTCCTTTGTACCCCCCAGAGTACACAACACAGTGGTGCTAAACACTTATTGAAATTGAATGAGACAGATTTTAACCACAAGTGGAGTTAGTGCTGTCTTTAAATGCTTATTTATAACCCACTACTAATACCACTGATGAAAGATATTAATTACCTGGTCTAGGAAAAAGTTTTGAGATTAAAGTCTCAATTCCCTAGGCCTCACTGTCAGTTAATCACAAAGTGCCCATTAAAGCAGGGCCATTGTAGACAGCCTTCTTCACTTAGGCACCCAGAGACTGCACTGGCTCCATACAAACACTTGACGAAATGTTTAAAGCACTACCACTCTCTCCTATATGCAATAGGCTATTTCTTGCCAATATGGAGTCATGATCCTTTAAAGGAAATTACACAAACTACTCATGTTTAAAAGCAAGACTATAAAATGTCTTCAAATGTTTGATAGATGGACAAAGATAAATGGGTACAAGCTTAGCAATTGATCTGATATTCTACTGTTTTGTAGCATTTGAGAAATATTTGTTAGAATGGATGCTAAATGAATAGATCCTAAATAAAATAATTTGTCAAGAAAATGACATACCAGGAAGAAAACAAGTACATAATGAGAGAAAACACTTACCTATCTAAATAGTTAACAATATTGGGGTTCTTATTTTCCCTCATGACCAGAATTTCATTAATAATTAATTCCTTTTTGGGCTGTTGTTGAAGGTTCATCTGCTTTATGGCTACCTGAATGATGATTAAAATGCAAGAATGAATTATGATCATTAGACTAAACATAAACATCCATATTTTGGAGCATACCAATTCTTTATTTTACTAAGCTCTTTCTCCATGCAACAAACCCATTCCCCTTTTCTGTCGTTAATTATGAGTAAGCTATCCACTTCAGATATCCACTTTGGAAACCAATAAAGTAAACTCCACTGTCAACCCAGTGCTATCCATTTCTTTTTCAGGTATAGATGCCATCAAAGAGGAAACCAGTTCAATATGAATAAAGGAAAATTAAAATTAGGATTGAATGTTAGCTCCTACCTCTTGTCCTGTTGCAATGTCTAGAGCCGTATAAACAGTACCTGATGCCCTGTAAAGGTGAAAATCATCAAGTGAATAAGAAATCAAAGTGCTATCAATATATTTTTTTAGAAATGTAATTATTTTCAGAAAAGGTAAATCAGCAAACTCAAGATTAAAGTATGAAGTAAAAATGGAACAACCATTTTTTATAGTGATTGCACCTGAAATAATCACAATGTATCCCTTTTGGTGGGCTAGGAACTCCAGTCAGACTTTCTGGAAGCAGTGTTTGTGCCATAGCACTAGGAAGCAATGAATTGAGCAAAATGGCCTTGTTCCTTTTAGGAAACTCCTGGGACATTTTAAATATTCCTTGGATGTTGCAACAACAACCACTCTGGTCCCCTGATTAAAATGAAGTACAGTTTAGGAAAGAATATATTATTTTTTGCTTAGCCAACTGTAAATTAATCTTTTCTTCTAGCATGTGGACAGACAGGCTTTTTTTTGTATATTTCTAATTATTACGAATACCTTCATCTAACAAAGCAATCACTCTCAGTGCTGCACTTAGCTGTACTGTAGCAACATTAACCAATAACAATATGGCTTTACTGTTGAGCCATATTTTTTATTTTTGCTAAATTCCTTAACAGCTTCTACTATGAGGTTTCACTCCAGCCAACTATCCTTTTAACATGTATCATTCCTTAATTCTTGGTAGTACTCATGCTTCCATTTTAACTTTAATTACAGGGTTCCTTTGCTTTGCAAATAGAAATGGTCTCATAAACCTGAATTCACAGTAATTTTCTGTGACACTCATGCATTCTGAACCTCCTTCCCACCTCCATCCCCAAGAAAAAAGAATAACCTAACCATTTTTGTGAAAGTGTTTGTAGTGATTAAAAGAATTAGCTTGGATAAAGATCAGTTCTGTGATTCACCAGACATAGTAATGTTCCAACATTTCTATCTAAACTTTCTGGTAATTGTTATTTCTCCTTTGTTCTCTATTTATTCCTTGCTGTTTTTGTTTGTTTGTTTGTTTGTTTGTTTTTGTTTTTGTTTGAGTTCAGGCATTCTTTTCTTATGTCAGCTATTTTCTTGTCATTATTCTCCCTGGATGAGCTAAAAATAGTTCTCACAGACCTAGAAAGTTTATTTTTCCTGTTCCTAAGGAATAAAATGGGTGATATACTATAAGAAATATTTAACTACTAATAGAGATTTGAGTTCTAATATTTGCCCTAACATTAAAAAGCTATGTGACCTTGGGCTAGTCACTTCCTCTCTCTGTGTTTCAGTCCCCTCATTTGGAAAATAGTGATCACAATAACAGTAAACATATATTGAGCATGTTATGTGAGTCAGACAGTGCACTAAGAACTTTATTTAAATTATATACCCCTTACCATATTTCTGTAAGGCAAGTGCTAGTATCCCCATGTTATAGATAACATATCTGAGGCTCAAGGATATTAAGAAACCTGCTCAAGGTTATACAGTTTACAATCTAAGTCCATCTGATTCTCTGACTTGCAAAATATAGGATGTGAGTTATGTTATTTTTAAGGTTCTTTAACTCCATGATCTAGAATCTACAAACTGTACTGTTCTCCTCACTCTGCATGAATATTTAAATATCTATTGGAATTGACTGAGAAATCACTTAATCAATAGGCGCCATCCTAAACCAGGGTTTGATAATGTCAAAAATTCCTTAGGTTTGAGGTTTATATTAACAAATCAATTTCTTAATTTCATATGTTTGAGATTCTGGGTTCAGACCATGTAGTTGGTATTCAGTAAGTATTTGTTGAATGAACAAATTACTAAAAGTCTTTTCAAGCAAACGTGTAAGAGCAATAAAACCTTTTATTTCTGTGAAGGAAACGTTTCTTCTTCTACTTAAATCTACATAAAACACTTCCTTATTGGAATAAGCTACCAGACATTCCTGATTACTGGGGCCAGTTTGTGATTTGCCTTTTTAAACTCAGAATTGCCTGAGTTAGAAGGAATAGATCACCTCAACCTGGTGTGTCTTTCAGCTGCATAAGCCCTGAACTACTTAAATCTATTGCAGAATAAGATTTAAAAATGCCTTTACTTGGTTTATTCCTATATACCTAGGCCACTTGCTCAATTCACACAGATGAAAAAAGTGATATCTGCAAAATGAGATAATATTATCTTTCTCATAGGACTACAGAGAATCAAATGTCAGAGTCTGCATAAGCATTTAGCCCTGTGCCCAGATCAGAGCTGATACTTAATATGGTAACTGCTATTATTGTCATTTTTGTTACTGCTGCTGTTATTGGTTTCACAGTAGAGGATGACTGATTTGTTGAGTTGTTAGTTGACCTTCCCAATCTTCTAGCCAAAATATTCTTGCTAATGTCCATCCTTATTTTCAAAAAGGACAAGGCCTGGTTTCCAAACAAGATGGAAGAGTAGGTAAAGGTTATCCTTGCCTCCTCTCATGACCAAATCAAAATTACAATGAAACCACAGAACAACCATCATTGAGAATCCCAGAAGGCTAGCTGAACAGAAGTCCTATAACTAAGGACACACAAAAGAAGCCATGTGAAGACTAGTTAGAAGGGGCATAAACACAGAAAAGGCTGGTCCAAGACCCATGTGTGCCAGTTAAATATTTGGAGGGATATCTCAGCTGTAGAGGTCTGCCCTGAGGAGCAAGGAGTCCCAGACCCACACCAGGTTCCCCACCGCAGGGTTCCAGTGCCAGGAAGAGAAGTCTTCACAATTCCTGGCTGTGAAAATCGGTGGAAATTGTGGCTGAGAAAGACAGAGGGCAGCTGGAGTATTAGACATTCCTCTTAAAAGGCCTGCACATGGACATATTTGCTAACAGACTCACTCCCTCTGAGCTCTCGTGATGGGGCAACATCTTGAAAGGTGCCAAGGACATATGGAGAGGAAATGAATAGTTTGGCTTTAGGGAGAGACATAGCGGGGCAGCTCTCTCCCAGACAGAAGTGCTGGCAGAGCCATTGTTCCTCTGTTGAGTCCTGCCCCAACTCAGCCTGCACATGTAGGCTGGTGCCATATCTGAGTCCCCATTAACTTGGCTAACACCATTCGCTCTGCCTTGGTGATTCCCTGAAACCCTACCCCATGCAACTTGCAGGCCCACCCAAGCCACTTTCAGTTCCTTTCCATACAAACAGCCTGTCTAGAATCATGCTGCAGATATTCCTAAAACTTCTCAAAAATTCACAAAACCAAAACAAGCAGCATCTGGCCTCAGTGTGCCCCATACCACTTGCTAAGCAGCCTCAAGCCTGGCACAAAAGGTGGCTGGCCTTGATTCATGGCTCAGCCTTTTCCTGGCACCAGCAAGCCCAGCAAATTGGCAACCATCTGCAGATGACTTTGTAGCACATACTAACTGCTCTGGGCAGGGGACATGCAGTGGTTGACCTTGGCCTGCACCAGAGCCCCTTCCAAGGAGGCCTTCAAACCAACACACCTGGAGTCCAGCTGAAGAGGACCACCCAACCATCTTCACAAATGATACACCCAAAGGGCAGACTCCATAGGCACTAAAGCCTTGCTAAATAGAACCCTGCTCCAAAGTATCAGCCCCAGCACAACAGCTCTCCACTGCAGTCATGGCCAGGCCTCAAAATCAATCTACCTAAGGGTTGACCCCTCCCACTAACATGTAAACAGCAACCAAGATTCAACTACAACAGGAGGGCACACATAGCCCGCACAAGGGACACACCTGGAGCGGCTGGCTCAGGTGACCAGGAAAGACTGAGACACTGGACCCAACAGAACATCTACGACATAAGGCCACTCTTCTAAGATGGGGAGACATAGCATCTCTACCTATTACACAGAAACAAACACAGGGAGGCAGACAAAATGAGGAAACAAAGAACCATGTCCCAAATTTAAGAGTGGAACAAAGCTCCAGAAAAAGAACTAAACAAAATTGAATGGGCAATCTACCAGATGCAGAGTTCAAAACACTGGCAACAAATGAACAAGGACAAACAAACAGAGACACATGGACATGGACTATAGATTAGTGGTTACCAGAGGATAAGGGATGGGAGAGGAGTGGGGAGATAGGTGGAGTAAAGGGGGTCAAATATGTGGTGACAGAAAGAAATCTAACTATGGTTGGTGAACATACAGTATAAATATATATATATATGCCTTACTGTTAAAGTGTACAGCTGAAACTTATTGGATTTAGTTAACCAATGTCAGCATAAAAAAATAAAAATAAAAACACTGATTAGAAAGATGCTCAATGATCTCAGTGAGAATTTCAACAAAAGGATAGGAGACACAAAATAATGGATATACGCAACATATAAAAACTCAGAAATGAAGAATATAATAACCTAAATGAAGAATATTTTAGGGGGAGTCGACCGTAGATTAGTTGAAGCGGACAATTAAATCAGTGATTTAGAAGATAAAGTAGCACAAAACACCCAATCAGAACAGTAACAAGAAAAAGAATCCAGAAAAAATGAAGATAGTTTAAGGAGCCTCTGAGACAACATCAAGCATACCAATTCAAATCGTAGGGGTACCAGAAGGAGAAGATAGAGAGCAAGGAATTGAAAACATATTGCAAGAAATAAAAATGGAAAACTTCCTTAACCTGGTGAAGGAAATAGACATACAAGTTCAGGAAGCACTTGTCCCAAACAAGTTGAACTCAAAGAGGCCTACAGCAAGATACATTATCATTAAAATGCCAAAGGTTAAAATACAGAATCTTAATATCAGCAAGAGAAAAGTAGTTAGTTACCTACAAGGGAGCTCCCATAAGACTGGCAGCTAATTTCTCAACAGAATCGTTGCAGGCCAGAAGGGATTGGCAGGAAAAATTCAAAGTGATGAGAAGCAAGGACCTACAACCAAGATTACTCTACCCAGCAAAGTTATTATTTAGAATTGAAGGACAGATAAAGAGCTTCCTAGCCAAGAAAAAGCTAAAGGAGTCCATCATCCCCAAACCAGTATTACAAGAGATGTTAAAGGGACTTCTAGAAGAGGGAGGAGAAGAAGAAGAAAAGATGAAAACATAAATAATAAAATGGCAATAATTACATATCTATCAACAATTACTTTAAATAGAAAGGGATTAAATACTCCAATGAAAAGACATAAGGTGGCTGAATGGATAAGAAAACAAGCCCCTTACATATGCTGCTTATAAGAGACTCACTTTAGATCAAAAGAAACAGACTGAAAGAAAGGGATAGAAAAAGATTTCCATGAAAATGGAAACAAACAAACAAAAATCTGGGGTAGCAATACTTATACCAGACAAATAGACTTTAAGGCAAAGGCTATAACAAGAGACAAAGAAGGACCCAGTAATCCCACTTCTGGGTATTAATCTGAAGAAATCCAAAATACTACTTCAAAGGCACATGAGAATCCATATGTTCATTGCAGCATTATTTACAATAGCCAAGCTATGGAGGCAACCTGAGTGTCCATCAATAGATGAATAGATAAAGAAATGGTGGTACATATATACAATGGGATATTACTCAGCCATAAAAAAGAATGAAATGTTGCCATCTGCAACAATACAGATGGACCTAGAGGGCATTGTGGTGAGTGGAGTAAGTCAAACAGAGAAAGACAAATGCCATGTGCTTTCACTTACATGTGGAATCTAAAGAATAAAATAAATGAAGAAACAAAACTGAAACAAACTCAGAGAATATTTTGATGGTTGCCAGATGGGAGAAGGTTGGGGGAATAGGTGAAAAAGAGGAAGAATTAAAAAGTATAATTTGGTGGCCAAAAAATATATGGAAAGATGCTCAACATTACTAACTATTAGAGAAATGTAAATCAAAGCCACAATGAGATACCATCTCACACCTGTAAGGATAGATGTAATCAACAAGACAATAATAACAAATGTTGGAGAGGATGCAGTGAAAAAGGAACCCTCACACACTGCTGGTGGGACTAAAAATTGGTACAGCCACTATGGAAAGCAGTATGGAGGTTCCTCAAAAAACTAAGAATTGATCTACCATATGATCCAGCAATCCCTTCTACTGAGTATTTACCCCAAAGACTTGAAAACTCATATCCAAAAAGATATTTGCACACTGATGTTCATAGCAGCATTATTCACGGTGGCCAGGACACGGAATCAACCAAAGTGTCCTACAATAGATGATTGGATAAAGAAGCTGTGGTACGTATAAACAATGGAATATTACTCAACCATAAGAGATGAAATACTGCCATTTGTGTCAACCAACTTGGATGGACCCCGAGATAATCATGCTAAGTGAAATAAGCCAGACAGAAAAAGTTGAAAACTACATGATATCACTTATATGTGGGAAATAAACTTAAAAGCAACAAATAAACAGGAGAAACAGAGACTCATGGACATGGATGATAGAGGGTAGTGGGGTGATGAGAGCCGGGAGGTAGATGGGGTAAAAGGGGTCAAATATGTGGTGACAGAAAGAAATCTAACTATGGGAGGTGAACACATAATGTAAATATATATATGCCTTACTGTTAAAATGTTCTGCTGAAACTTACCAGATTTCATTAACCATTGTCACCATAAAAAATAATAAATTAATTTAAAAAATAAAATAAAATAAATATAAATTAAAAAATAAAAAATAAAAAATACAATTTGGTAATTAAAAAATAGTCATGGGGATGTAATTATAGCATAAAGAATATGGCCAATGATATCATAATATCTATGTACGGTGTCAAATGAGTACTAGATTTATCAGCGTGATCACTTTGTAAGTTATACAAATGTCTAATTACTATGTTGTACACTTAAAATTAATATAATATTGTCTGTTAACTGTAATTGAAAAATTAAAAAAAAACAGTAAAAAGGGTCAAGAATACTTTTTTGAGGTTCTATGTCCTTTATTCTTTCTTAGTGATGTGGTTTTGTCTTTATCTTTAAGATTGGAAAGTCTTTGTCAAATGAAACCATATGAAGGAACCCTCAATATTAAGTGAGAGTTGATCTAGTTAAAGCTAGTGAGGGAGGCCCCAAATTCCTGCCCAGGTGGCCTTCGCTTTCTTTGTCACCCCATCCCCAGCCCCTTAAGCCCATTTCCATTGTCTAAGGGCTAAAATTGTGATTGAAATGGAGTGCAAGGTATTAGTGTTTAATACCTCCAGAGCTTTACCTTTCAAATCCTTGGGCTTTTTTGCCTCTCATCTCTGTCAGCATTTCATTGTCTTAAAATTGCTAGAGTTCTAACCCTGGAATGCCAATATCCTGTGTCTTATGGCATTCTGTGGTGTAGAATTGCCATAAATCCCTAATCCACAAAGGTTTAAAGACCCTGAAATACTAGGGCATCGGTTATTAACTCAAAAATGAGGCTTTCTCCTCCTTTCTCCTTCCCCTGACTTATTGCATATATGTAATTGTCTAGTGGGAGCCATTTTCTCCTTCCCCCCAACTCTTGTCCCCAATCTTAAAGTGGTGATAGCCTCCTCCTCTCCACTTCCTACTCCCCTCCCCCATACTAACATGCTGTTAGCCACTTGGAATTCACTGCACTGACCAATAAGTTATTGACTGGTACAACTTCCACCCTTTGTAGAATCCTCAACTGAAATATATATGCTCAGGTACTAACCCGCACTAAACTTAGTGCCTTATCTCTAGCTCTATCTTAGCACTTCTAACATCTCTCTGTACCCTAGTTCTGATGCCTTTCCATATTCAACTGGTATGAATGTGACTCTCCTTCTCTTATTCATCTCTTAAAGCATTTTTTTTTTTTTTGCTCACCAATGGGTGAAGAATCCTCAAGTAATCCTCACCCCATCTACTCAATCTTCCTCAGGTTCAAATTCTACCAGTTCCTAGTTTTGTGACTCTGATAATTTAACCTCTCTGTGGCTCAGGATTAAAGATAGATCAAATGTATACAGTGTTTAAAACCAGTCCTGGCATATAGTAATTGGCAATAAATAATAGAAGTCATCATCATCATCCACACACTATAATTTGGGAACTTAATAAATAGATTAGAAAATAATCAACCCAATAATCATTAAGTTCTAAAATTGTAGTCTTTGGATCACTAGGAATCTTTTTAAGTATCTGAGAAGTTCCAAGATATTTTGATGTTTCAATTTCATAAAAGAATATTGACATTTGCATAAGACGAAGCTAATTAAAATATCATATGTATTTCCTTTTAGCTAGATATTAGCTTATGATTATATTGCATATCTTGCTGATTAAAAGCTCTAAGCAGCAGTTATACATATTTTTGCTTAATAAAGTACAAGAAAAAATATAGTTTAATAGTTATAATTATTTATAACTTCGAGTTCACAAAGACAAATAATTGAAGGAGTCTTTGGTGAGGAAGGTTGGAAGTACTCTCATGTAATAAATGAAGCACAGTAGTGTATATTCCCAAAGAAACCATCTTTTAGCCAACAAGATGTCACACTGATTCTCAAAAGATGAGCTTTGCAGCAGCCTGGGTTATGTCGAAGCATCTCAGTGGGCAGCTATACAAATCAATCAATCACTTTAATAAAAAAAAAAGTCAGTATCATGCAGCACTTTAGGATGTCAGAATGCCAGAAATCAAACTAACAAAGATGGGACTTAAAACTCCTAATTCTCTGGAATACTCAGGCTGGTTTGCTTAAATGGTCAACATTGTCAATTTAATTTTTATGCCATTTAATTACATTCATCCCTATTATCTCTCCATTCCAATTATATTAAAGCCAGATTGCTGTAGGGAGAACATTTGTTTATGATGGAGCTTTGTTTATTTAGTCCAAGTCTCAGTCACTTAGATGCTATAAAGAGATCAAGCATTATTAAAATTCAAGGAAAAATAGAGATCATCCAGTTTGACTTCTTCATTACAAATGAGAAATCTGAAGCCCAGAGAGTAGGAAGGACATGCCCAAGATAACACAGCTAGTTCAAGTAACAAAAGTCTCCTAATTTTGAGCAAAAGAATTTTCAGTTAACCTATACTATGGTTCAAGAATATTAAACCAACAGGTTATTTAACCATTGGACCTCATCATCAATTACAACGTGGTATATACTGCTGGGTTCTTAACATCACTTTAAATGCTTTATCAACAATTTCTCCCTGACCTGGTCAACCACTTAATACTCAAATGGAAACATCGGCATCTATTCTGAAGGGTCTAGAAAAAACAATTTACTGTTTATCCTAAGTCCATTTAATTATCAGTAATCTACATCAGGTTTTGATGTTTCCTGCTAAGAGTCAATGTCAAGCCACGATCATGAGTAGTTGCCAAAACAGCAACATAGTAGGATTTATAACGTAGATAAATTACTCTCATTTCAGTATGGAAATTAGAGGAGGGGAAGAAGGGCAATGAATAGAGGCTAGTAGGGAGCTCATAGACTGGGAGAGAAAGAAAAAGGCAAGAGGACTACACAGCTCAACAGAGTCCAAGGAGAACCTTGTAGAATAAGAGTGATGGAACCAAAGAATAGGTAATATTCACATTTAAAGTTTTATAAGTATAAATCTAATGTTAATGAGATTACAGTCAGGGGTTTAATCCACATTTAGGATAATTTTTTTACATCTATTCCTATTGCTGCTGCTACTAGAAAAGGCTATATCATTTATGGAGACTTGCCTTCTGCCTGATCTCTGTGAATGAATGATCTCACTTTATTCTCATTCTATAACAATCATATGAAGTAAGTTCTAGCACCTTCATTTTACAACTGATGAAACTGGAACTGGGAAATAATAAGCAACTTGTCCAAGTTTACACAGTTAGCAGCTAAGCTAAAAAATCATTAGTTTGACTCCACAGCTCATGTGCTTAACCACCATTTCATGCTCTGTTATAAATCTTCAGCATTTTTACTTTAATGCTAAGTGCAAGTCTGGTACTTCCCAAAGTCCACATTTGTATCTAAGACACGTCCCTAAAATATTTCTCCTGTCTCTAATTTTCTGCTCACTTTGTCCTTTTGTCCCTTGAAAGCCATTTACTTTGTCCCTGATCATGGTACATTTGATTCCTTTGACATAACCATACAAGACGGTTCTTCTGTTTTCTTAGTTAAGATTTGGTCATGTGGCAAGAGTGGACTGAGCCTAGGATTAGTTTTTAGGATTGAACTTTATCTTCTGCTGGGTGTTTAAGATACAGTTATTACTTATAGGGCCCTCTCTAGACATTGTCTTGGTATATTAATGCACTTGATGTAAATAATACATAGATATTATATTGTTCAATACTATCAGACATTTACTTGTTTTGTTGAGACATATGCCTTTTAAAGCTCAGGAATAGACATGAACAGTGTCACCATTATATGCAATAACTGAATGAGAGAATTTCAGAGTGTTTGTATGATTTGCCTCTCGAAAATGTACCGCTAAATTTAAAAAAAATATTTAAAAGTCATGTTTTCTCAGTCCCTTTCTAAGTACATGGAATGTAGACAGGGCTGGGTGGTATAACCTTTAATTATGAGGATTATAAAATGGGATAGGGAATTTTCTGTTCTTAAGCTAGGGCATAACTCTTCCCAGAGTATTCGTGCTCATTTAATTTTAAATTAAGCTGTAACACATTATGGGTGTGGGGCCAGGGAGCGCAGTGGGTTATAGCCCAGTGATAATGAGGTCACAGTTACAGGGCTTAATCCCTCAAAAGGTCAGATAACTCTCAACTACTCATTCCAACATTAAGTCTAAGCAGCTGTTTCACAGTATACACCATTGGTTTCACTTAGTCAGGCAAGGGGGGCAGGTGGCTTAATACAAGCTCATTACTATGGTTAGAAAAAACAAAGTGCAATCTCTGCTAACAGTGGTTGATTAAGTGGCATCATCTTTCTTTACAAGGAGAGCAAACAACTCAGTGCATTTAAGAGCATTAAATAGAACAAAGAGCATCTTTCACTGTTCCATAAACGTTCTTTACAAATGCTAATGCATTTTCAATCTCATTCATCACAAAGCCTATTATAAAGCTCAAACTACATCTATTTATATCTCATAGCAGTGTTCTACCATGTATAGCTCAGAATAGATCCAATAGGAAGCAAATACTTTTTGGGTGCATGGTCCTATGCAAAGAATCATTTCCATAAGCACACTAGACACTTCTGCTCCTGCCCATAGTTTCCTAAACAAAGAAAAACTAATAATAAAAGTAAATTAGAAAAAACAAGTCAGAGGTTTTATTCTCAGCACTTATCTCTGAGTTCTATGCTATACACTGCTTCATCAGGTTCTTTAAGCAACCTGCTATTCATCAAGTCCTTTAAGAAACAACTTTCAAAACTACTCATCTTCAATATGGGAATTTCATATTAGAGTAAGAAGAGGGCCCCTCATTGAGTAGCAAAGATAAGTCTGAAAATATCTAACATGATATTTTTACTTTCCCAAGCCTTAAAACTAAAACTAATTTAGAGGGACAGGAAGTGAGGGCTTGCCAAAAAAAAAAATGTTGTTTGCAATTACTGATGGAGTAATCATATTCTCATTCTTTACAATTAAGCAATTGACAAAGATCCAAGTTAGACAAAATTCCTTTGGCCAAATGTGTATCTTTAGGCATAGGAGAACAATGATTTCAAGAAATACTCCTGTTGTCACTTTCTGACATATTTAGCTGTGTGGCTGGTTTAATCTACAAAGAGATGAGACATGCAACAAAAATACTTTGGCATAATACATACATGGACTATATTGGCCGGTGAATTCTTCAGGATAGCCTTTTGTTTTGCCATATAAATATTTTTTTCCTCTTGAAAATCAGTGTGGGGATGTGTTTTCATTATAGTCCTATAATCCCAAGTAAATGAATATGGCTGTTTTGAGGAGGGTGTGAACAAATAAGTAGTCTCATAGATTGTTGGTGGGAGTGTTAAATGGAACAACCTGTATGAAGGGCAACTTGGAAATTAAAAATGCACACATCCTTTCATGTAACAATTCCACTTTCAGGAATTTATCCTAATAATAAATTTGCATATGTATGCCATAGCTTATTTGTAAGGCTTTTCACTGAAGTCTCCTTTATAATAGCGAAATATTGGAAACAAAATGTCTATCAATTGGGGCCTGATTAAATAAATTACAGTACATTGAAAGGACAAAATATTGCATCTGTTAAAAAGAATGAGGTACTGACATGGAACCATCACTACGACATAGGCACATAACAGAAAAGGAGATAGTTTGTTACCACTTATGTTAAAAACACACACAGAGTAATGTACCATATATGCCCAAATACAAAGTAAGGGTTTTTTTTTCCCCTAAATTTTTTCTTCAGGGAAAAAAAGGGAATTTTTTAATATTTAAATTCTTGTAAAATCTCTCAAGTAATGTGGTAATTCTTCATATTCACTTATTTTTATCCATAAAATACTGTTTGGAAAAGACACATTAGGTTGAAATATTTTCAACCAATGCTAGTTTTGGATGCCCATAGAGAGTATCTGTCTGAATTGGTAAAAAAAAAAAAAGATGTAAGTAAGTTATTTCTGAAGGTATGACCCCATAACTACAAGAGTTAGATGTCACAGACAAGCTTTTTAAAGGTCACTTTCAAAATCAGTGCTGTGAAAGGTCTCAAAGATAGGACAGTTGGACCATCAAAAATAATAGTGAATACAATTAATTGAAACAAATTGAAAATACAAAAACCTAAGAGTTTATAAAGATATTTTTAAAATAAAAGGGAATGCCTGATCCCACTAAAAAATTCAAAATACCTCTCATTGGATATTTTTGGAAGCAATTTGGGTACCAACTCTTTATATTGAAAACTGGCAATTAAAAAATCAAGTATTTATCTGAATTTCTCTGTATGGGCCATATTTTCGGGTAACCGAAGACTGGCTGATGAGGTAAAGTCCTTCTCAACAAAAACATTATAGCTAGTAAATGTGGAATGTATGACAGTTTTAAAAAATCATTATTTTGTAATCCCTAATGAAATAATTGTTTTGGGCAATAATCACCAATAGATGAAACCTTAGATGAAAGGCTGATCAGGAACTTTGCATCGGAGGGGACAGTTACCCATTGAATTTTTTTTCTAATCAATTTACTCATCCCCCAAATACAGGACAATCAGACACTGTGTGCCTCCTGATATAATATGAAATACATAGCACCATTTATGAATAAATCTTTTCAGAAGTTGAACTTGACCCTTATTAAGCTTCTAGACTTAACTTCTACTTACAGGAAATACAAGGAAGAGAGGAGCAAGTTAAATGACATCAAATGAAATTAATAGACAAATCCAGAATGTGGTACATTCTGTTGAGGCTGTGTTATAACAATGACTAGTTTCTTCAAGTCAATGGTAGTGGAAAAAGAAGGGGGACTGCTTTAGAGTAGAGACTTAAGTGACATAACCAAATACAATGTGTGGATCTTCTTTGGATACTGTTGTGCACAAATCAATGGCATTTTTTTTATAATTGTGTTTTTCTGAACTGTGTTTTTGAGACAAGCGGAAAACTCTGATTGTAGACTGGGTGTTAGATAATATCAAGCAATTGTTAAATTTCTGTAGGTGTTATAATGGCATTGTGATTATATTAAAATATTGATAAATATTGAATTTTGGCAATAAGAATATGGGAGTTCCTGTACTTTTCTTTCTGGTTTTGTGTTTGAAAATTTGTAATAGAAATTTATAAAGAAATATAGTAGAGAATTATGTCATGAAGATATAAATATAAACCTACAAGACAGATTCAGAAAGCAATCATCTTAATGTTATATGAATGGGTAATTGTGACTAGGAAAAAATATCCAGGAACAGAGTCATATGTGGACTCAAAAATATAAAGAACATAGATGGAAGTCAGATGATGTACTTGGATAACTGATAAGTGATTCAAAAATGGGCTCTAATGATTACAGAAACAAATTTCAAGATGCATGGTAAGATTTTGAATTATACTGCTCATGAAATGTGAGAGTAGAAAAATCTCTCCTAATTTATATGTTATTTCAGATAATGTATGATTTTAAATATATAAATAAGAGTGAATTAACAAGTTAAACATCATAAGTAAACATTCACCATTTATTTATACATGCAACAATTTATGTATGCAGGTGACTCAAAATAACTTTTAAAAATTATTTCATTGTGTCACCTTATATTACAGCATATGTGTGCACACACAGAGAGAATCTATGCAAGTTTTGCATTAGAAATGAGTAACAATTTCTTTCTGGAGGTTTCTTTTGTACAGGATACCTGAGAGACTGAGAGACACAAGCTGGAGGGCCACTTTTCACTGTCTACTCCTGTGTACCTTTGAATGTTATACTATGTCTTAAAAAATTAAGCTCAGATTTACAGTGTAGCTTGTATCTCTCAATTTGTTATAACACGGCCTCAACAGATCTTTTTAGCATTATTTCCTGTTAACACCCATCAAACTGTACTTTTGACTGTCCATAGAACTGGTATTGTTGACTTAATTCTGCTGGTATTTTCGATATGCATTCATCACATATTTGTTGAGTTCTTTACTCTGTGCCAGACACTGCTGCAGGCCCTAGGGTTACCAAAGTGAATGAAACCTACAGTCTGAAGAAGATTTCATTTGGTTTCCTTCAAATGAAATTTCCTATAATTCCCACTTGTTAAATCCTATACCTTCTCAAGTTACTATTTAAAGGCACCCTTCTCATATCCTTCATCATATCCCTATCTTAGCTATCAATGATTCGTCCCTCCTCTCTGTCTATGTAGCTCTTTGTAATTACAATACTGACTATATTCCACTCTATATAATAGTAGCTGTAGGTGTGCATTTTCTTTAATAATAACTAGCATTTACTGAGCAGAGCACTTCACTATGTGCCACATACTGTGCTAATCACTTTAAATGCCTTCTCTCATTCATTTCTCACAATATTATGAGATGTGTGCATTCTGTTTACTATGAATAAGAAAAAGTGATTTTTAGAAAATTAATTAATTTGCTCACAGTCTTCTGAGTTCAGAATCTGGGCTCTTTCTATTTCTTCAAATTTTCTAAAAACTCTTCCTTTATTCTTCCATGGTTTTCAAAGTTTCAAGCCATTTTAAATGTCTAGATAAGTTAAGATATAAGTGGTGTATACATGCCATTGCAGATATAAGCTGTAGGATTCGGAAAGACAGAACATAGAAAAGATCAGTTAGGGCTGGGGCAGCCAGGAAGAAAGAGATCTATGGTGAAGATGACAATGAAGAAAAGTGTATAACATATGGGGGAAAGGTACATGCATTAGGGGAAGGGGGTCCTGCTTATTTCTTAATACAACTCTCCTTCTCTCCCAGTCAGATGTTCAGAGAGAGAAATAAAGAGAGAGAGACAGAATGAGAATAGAGGTCACTGTGGCTCCTAGAATCTGGTTCTTAACTATTAAGTTATGTTATGTGCATTACACTCAACAAAAGCTAGCTGAATTTTTTTTTAAAAAAAGTTATTTGTTAAACTGGATCCAAACCATTTCTTCTGAGTTGCTGCCTCAAAAATGTTTTCCTATTATTATGTTGAAGAGAATACAAATATGAACCTGAAAGAGAAAAAGAGTCTGTTTTTCAGAGCATTCTCACTTAGTGGAAGACCTTAAAATGAATTCAAATACATTAATGAGAAATCTATGAGTACAGCTGCCAACATTAGTAAATTCAGCCCTCTGTTACATGGCTACTGCTTATTCAGGAATTACACATGCTTGCCAATGATAGCTGTTGACTGAAAATAAATATTTGATTTTGTTGTCTCACCCTGCCCCATTTATTAAACAAGTTCTTTTATTTAACTATCTTAGAAAGTGAAGATTCTTGTCTCTACCATATGACAAACTTACGTTGTTGAGTTAATGATAATTTGGGGAGGGGGTATCAGGCTTTTATTCTTTCTCTTTTTCTTTTTTTTAAACTTTACATCTGATCAAAATATATAGATTTTTGTAGGCTAATTATAGAACACTTTTTACAACAAACCTGGTGAAATAATGTCATTTTTAACCTTCAGCTCATAGCTATGGTCTCAAATAATTAGACATGTAATTCTGAACTTGATTTATGGAAGACAGAGCCCAATTCTCTGGCCTCAGTCCTGAAAGCTAGGATGGCAGAAACCCATACTAGAAAAATTTAGTTTTCCAAGTAGATGAGGGTGATTAATGGAGAGGTTCTCCTGAAGTTCAGCTCCCTAGAATAAGCTGTTGTGCTCCCTGAAGCTGAAAATTGGGTACTGGGGCTGATTATTCTTACCACCAAATGATTACTGTCATAGGTTTGAATATCACCATTATAATAGGTAAAGCAAAACAATAAAAGACAGATTTAATGAAAAGAAAATACTCGATTGAAAGTAGAAACTAGTTTGTTTAATTTAGATTAATAATTCATGGGGCAAAAAGAAACCATTAAGGGCAATTTAAGTAAAAGAAAAATTAATTTAAAAGGATTTTGTTTTGGTCAACAGAGAAATAAATCAATATTTTGACCATTCACTTTAGAAATTAAGAAAAGAGAGCAAACATTTACTAAAATAAAAAAAATAGTAAGTTACATAAATGATAACATTACAGTAAATAGATTTAAATTACTCGATTGTGTGTTAAAAGCTATTTAAAATGCATCTTAACTTTATATTATGATTACTAGTGTGTGTGTGGTGTGGTGTGTGTGTGTGTGTGTGTGTATGTGTGTAGTGTAAATGGGGAATGGAAGAAGGTGAATGAAAAAGATAGACGTGCAGCACACCAAAATACACAAGGGGTAAAGAATCACATGTGGAGAGGCTGATTAAGTCATTATGAGAAACAAAGAGATAAGGACAAATTGAGAAAAAGAGAGACACAGATAATGGAAGAGAAAGGTACACACACACACACACAAAACCCCACAGAGGACAGAGAAAGGGATGGACTAGAAAATCAAACATTCTCATTAGTTCAACAAATGTTTATTGAGGCAAAAACAGATCCAGAGTGATGAGGAGGCTGACAGGGGAAACTCTGTAAATCTTAGACCTTGGCCAAGTAAACTATTGGTATGGACCAAAATTGTACAAAATTGTTTTGGGGGCCTATTAAGTATAAAAGCACTGTGCTAGACACTAAAGGAAGCAAAATGAGAAATAAATTAGACTTCCTACTCTCTAAGGACTTACTTAAAATTTAAATCTGGCCTATGAGTAAACTGGTTTCGATATTCTTTAAAATGATGAACTCTGGAAATTTAAAACAGACTTTTCTGCAGTGGCAAGAAGGATTTCTGCTTTGATTTTTCATTTTAGATTATAAAATCTTTACAGAGGTATGCAGAAATAGAGAACTTTCCTTTTGCATCATCAGAGGTCAGAAGCATAAATAACGACCAGGAGGGGAAATCTCTTTGGTATGCAACGTTGCTTAGTGGCTTAATCTTTGTTCTTAGAGAAATCAGTCTTGCTCCATTACCTGGTATCTGGGAGATATTTGAAACCATCTCTTTTTTCTCTCTCTTTTTTAAATTCAATGCTAGTTTTGGCTCAGCTGAATCTTAGCGGGAATGAATAATCAAAACAAAATTATAATGTCTTCCACTCCCCACTCCCCAAAAAACAACTCTTAAAAATACCATTTTATGAATAAATAAATAGCTTCCATATTTAAACCTGTAACTAGAGCAATACTGTCCATTAGAAATATAATGTAATATAGGGGGATAGGGGAAGGGTGAAGTGGATAAAGGAGATCAAATATATGGTCGCTGAAGGAAACTGGACTTTGGGTGGTAAACACACAATAGAATATACAGATGTCAAATGATAATGTACACCTGAAAATTATATAATTGTATTAATCAATGTTACCCCAATAAACTTAATGTTTTAAAAAGTTAAATATGTGTATATATATATATATATATATATACACATATATATATGTATATATATATATAATGTGAGCCATATTTTAAAATTTCTGAGAGCTATATTTAAAAAGTTTAAAAGACAAAATTAATCTTAACATATTTTATTTAAAACAATGTATGTAAAGTATCATTTCAATATATGACAGATATAAAATTTATTGAGATATTTTGTATCCTTTTTCCATACTAACTTTTTGAAATCGGGTACTTATTTTACACATATGACACATCTAAATTTGTACTAACCACATTTCACATACTCAATAGCCACATGGCTACTGTATTGGATAGCAAAGATCTAGAATGCTACTTCTCTGTGGATTGTGTATTCTTTCCTATTGTTAGCTCTACCAAAGAACTAAGTAGATTAAAATAAAATGTAAAAGCCAACTTTTGCTTTCCAAACCCCCTTAATACATGATATTGTGTTTTCACAATCTGCCTTGTGGAGTTTATGTTTTTGGGCTTTGGGCATGAAGAGAGTGAACTGAGGCTTGCATATGGACATGAGAAGGTATGGCTTCCTTACTTATGTAAAACAACCAGTCCACCAGATCTTAAGAAGGAAACTCTAGGTAGGAAATAATGCCTATAAATGCCAGCTCTGCTGATGAACTGAATAGGCTTGTCTCTGATGTTCTCCTTGCACCTTATGTAGCTCTCTGTCAAGCATTTATCAACATAGACTTTAAGTTCCTTGAGGGCTCACACCATCAATACCCATTTTTATTTCTCTAGCACTTAGCATAGTGCCTGACACATAGTTGATGATCAATAAATGTGCAGAACAAATAAATTTAAATAAATAGTTTTCATTTGCACTAAATATCTTACAAGTGCTCCATAGCCACATGTGCTAGTGGCTACTGTATAGGATGGAACAGATATACAACATCTCTATCATCATAGAAAATTCTATTGGATAGCACTGTTCTAGAGCAATGAGCAGGAATACTATTTGACTTGCTAGGTAATAAGGTGGCCCTAGAAACCATAATACTTTTTTTTATGATCAAGTGAGAGTATCAGAGATACCAAATGACACACATGCAAAAAAGAACCAAAATCACAAATAGGTGTATATTTTAGCCTCCTAGAAATGCAGCGTCATTATATAATTCCTAATGGAAGATGAAGGTTGGCTATATATTTCTTTCTGAGTTTCTGCCTCTCAGGGTCTTCTCACCTTGATTCCCACCAAGCACAATCCCCAAAAGTAAGGGGTTAAGATATGCTCTTCTTACCCTCTAGCCAAAATTTCTAATGAAGACTTCCCTTATTTACTGGGATAAGTTGGTAATTTCAAAAGAAACTTTAATAAAAAATCTAGGGGGAGAGAAAGAAATAAAATATAGAAATCAAACTTGTATGTAATATATAATTTTCTGAACCTAAGAATCCTAGGAAAAAACAGTGAAGTGTCTGAAGAAATCCTACATTCTCTTACCCAAAAACAGACTCTATTGGCTGAAGGGCTAGCACAATTTTGCAGGCACATTAGCTGTATCCCTTCCTTCACAGCCTCTTGTTCTCATTCAGGACACCTCTAAGGTACCATCCTGGTTCCTGACATACAATAATAGTTAGTGCACCTAAATATTTGTCTCATTCCCCATTTAAAGAGAGCCCTTAAGAACACTTCATCTTTCTTTAAACCAAATTTTCCCTCTTTCAATTGCTGTTGCCTACTCATGCCATCCAGCTTGGTTTCACATTGATGCTTCAGAACCATGCCTAATTATATAGCTGACTTGTAGAACTGGTAACTCCTACCTTTAGCTCTAGTGAATAATCTAGTCCTGTGGTTCCCATGTCTAGCTAATGATCAGGATTATCTGAGGAATTTATCTAAAGTTCAGTTTCCTGGTCTCCATTCCATAGTCCTGAATCAAATCTCTGGCAGTGGGGCCTAGGAAACTTTATTCTTAATGAGTATAGGAGATGAAAATGATGTAGTCTATCTCTTTTAGGGGTTATTGATCAATTTCGTCCTTACCTGGATAGTCAATTTTGTTCATCTCTGGCTCATTCAATAGGATTTTCCCTACCCACATTCTGTCACTTTCCTGTTTGACAGTGAAATGGGATCTTAAGCATAACATCCGTACAGATGTGGGGGGAGGGGCAGAGATAAAGGGGGTTTTCATACAAATTAAAATTTCTACAACCCCACTTCCTTTCTAGAGAAATCAGTTTGAATCATCTAAATATGTGGGCTCAAACTGTCCCTAAAAAAAATCACTGTCAGCCCAACAATGGTGAAGATTCCAGCAGGATATGTTCCTTGGGTAATTAATAGTCTGTCTGCCAACCAGAAAGACCGACATTTAGGGTGTAAAACATGAATATAACCCAGGAAATGAGAAACATAATTTACTAGAAATCCAAGTTGTTACTGAATTTTAATATATATCTCTGGTGCTTATCTTCTGATATTTCAAATAAAAATCACTTACCCTTGACCAATTTTTTCAAATCTTGTGTATTTTTTCTTTGGGTCACCAACACTCACAATGCTTCCTGAGTAGGAGGGGAGGAGAGGGAAAGAGAGAGAGGGATCAAAATTGATTGATTTCCCTTTAGGTGATACTAAAAATTAAGATACCAGAGTCAATGACAAATAAAACATTAGAACAATATTTCCATAGAAATTGTGATTTCTATAATTTATATGGATAATGATACATTTTATTAAAATAACAAATAGTAATATATTAAATTAATAGTAATAATCCATGCTGTTTATATTAAACATTGATGATGTTTGGGAAACATAAAGGACTGGTCACAACTCAACATTTATTAAAAGTCCCCATAAAACTATACTGTAGATTAGGAGATAAAACCATCTAAAAACTTTTACATATTATTTAACAAAATCACTATCTTCTCTGAAATGAAATGAAATTGAACACTATATTACATTCAATTATACTGAATAAATATCTATCAAGCAATTACTATGTACCTAGTACTGTGTGAGGGGTGATGGAGATGGGAACAAAGTTTAATTATAAAGTAATAACATTCATGCTTTTAAAAAAATACAACTCTGAATCTAGGACCCTAGTAGCACTCCAAACATCTTGAACAGCTTTACTGTGGTATGATTTCCATACCATAAAGTTCATCCACTTAATGTATACAATTCAATGGCTTTTAGTAAATTGTTAGAGTTGTACAAATTTACTAAATTTTACCATGATCTAATATTAGAACATTTCATCACACACACACACACACACACACACACACACACACACACACAATCTTGTACCTATTATCACTCACTGTTCATCCCCCTCAGCTCTCCAACCCATCCATAGGCAGCTACTAATCTACTTTCTGTTTTGATAGATTGCTCCAAACATTGTGGAGTATGTTTAAAAGCCACACAAGAAAATCATTAATTTATCATGTTTAAATATGGAAAAAAAGGATTTTATTATTTCAAAATATCAAATCCATCACTCAGAGGATGAATACTTTCCATCATTCAGAATAAATCGAGAAACTGACATTGACTCATCAACACAGTGCTCAAATAGGTGTAGAAAAATTCTCAGCCATAGCATTATGTGAATAAGGGTGAAGCTTCTCAACGGATATACTTTGAAGGGAGTCATTTATTTGGATGTCTCTGGCCCTTCCTTCTTTCTCTTTGAAAGCAAACATATCAGCATCAATACTTTTGAGTTATACATTACTAATATGGCTCCTATCCTAAAGAACTGTAGAGTCAGTTTGTAAAACAAGATTTACGCACAAGAGAAGCTTAACTAATCAAAAGGAGGTCCATAGATTCTATGTCCTAATTGTCACTCTTATTCACCCCCTCCTCTTCATGCCCAGGAACAATGAAATTGTTCAGGCCCTCATCATCTCTTGTCTAAACAATGATGCTAGTCGTTACCTACTTCTAAACTCTGCCTTCTCTAATTCCTCTTCCACAATGCCTTTGGAGTAGGATAACTATAAAATTCATAAACTGAGACTGTCTTGGGTAAACTGAAATGCATGGTCAACATACTTAAGAGTAATTTTGATCCATTGTTCTTAATGCCTCAAAAGTTCCTCTTCACTACAGGATCAAGTTCAAATTTCTTAGACTGGCATAGAAAGCCCTTTATCATCTAGCTCCTACCTAACTAGTCTAATCTCATATTCCTCTCTTCTTCATTCCTCCTACTTTGTATCCTAGTGATACTATCACTATCCAAGGCTTAAGTCTTTGCAGATGCTCTCCCTTTCCCTTTCCTGTTTAACTCATGAATTCTTATTTATCACTTGAATATAAGTCATCCTCCTTTGTGGAGTCTTCTCTAATGCTTATATTGAGACTTAACATGCTTCTTTTGGAGGGCAAAAACATTCTTTTTATCCATGTAACTTCAGTGCCTAGAATAGTGGCTGCCACTGAAAAAATATTTGTTGACTAAATGAATAAGAAATATATATTTAAGCAGTAAACTGTGAGCTACAGATAATACCTCATGTTAATTTAGACAATGATCCATTTTATAGGCTAGTGAACAACTTAATTTAGACCTATCAGTAGACAGTATACTTTAAAAAAATAATTAAATGTTCCACTCATGGATTGTCCATTGGGTTTTGTTGTTTTTTTATAATAGAAGTCCATGTTTTAGTTAGATTAAATAAGACTTACACAATATGTGAGTTGTATTATAATTTTTTTCTCTTGTATTTTCAATCTCAGTCAATGGTACTATTACCATCCATCTACTCAGTAGCCTGAGTAAGAAATCTGGGAATCATCTTTGACTCATTCCTTACCTTCACTCCCCATATGCAGTTGTCTACTGAGTCCTGGGCTTATGACTGTTTACCTCCTAGATACTATTTGAATGTGTCCCTTCCTTACTACTGTTCTGGTTGGACTCTTATAATTTTTGTCTGGGCTATTTCAATAGCCTCCTAACTGGACTCTGTATTTCCAGCCTCTGTCCATGTCAGTCTAGTCTTCACACTTCTGTCAGGATGCTCTAAGGGTAGATCTAATCATATGATTCTCTGGTTGAGGAATCCTTGATGTCCTTTACACAACACCTACAGGAGCTCAAGCTCCTTGGCGTGGAATGCAAGGTTCCTGCTTTATTTCCCATCTCATCTCATGACTTCCCCACTAGAACCATAACAAATTAATTGTAGCTCATGACCAGCTAGCTCCTGCTTAACAGTTTAGCTTCCTCTCCTAAAACTCCAGTCCATCACCAATACTATATTCAAGAGACATTGAATAAGTTAGAGTTCCCAGGTATATACCTTCATACCTTCTTTATATGCTATTCCTTGCCTGTAATTTCCTTCTTAAGTTTTCTTCCTGGTAAGTTCCTACTTATTCTTTAACTCAGCTTTGATGTTACCAGTTCTAAGATTCTTTCAAGTAAAGTTAATAATTTTCCTTCTATGTACTACTACTGTACCTTCTCTCCCTCTTTCTGCCTCTCTTGCTTTTGCTCTTGCTCTCTTTCTCTGTACTCAATACATCCTATATCTACATCTATTTATCAGACTGTGTATTAAGGACAGAAGCCATGTCTTATTCATCTGTATATCTTCAGCGCCTCTTCACAGAATGCTGTGTGTGGACTATACTGGGTATTCAATAAAAGTCTGTTGAATTAAACTCAAATAAAAATAGGCATTTCCTTTTATAAACATCCTATATTTTAAGAGAGGGATTGAAGAATGCATTTTACTTATATCTATAGAATGCCACAAATTTAGCAATTTCTAAATTGCTATTTCATTTTTCAAATTGTCTCACAGATTTCCACATCACTGAGAGCTATTCTTATTTAAGTCAGCTTTTAATATGTAAAGGTCTGGATATTTTAAAAGTGCGCGCGTATGCCATAAGTAAGTGAGTGTGTGTGTGTGTGTGTATGTGTGTGTGTGTGTTTTAAAATGAAATAAGATTTTAAAATCGCTTGAAACCATAGTTTTAAAAATCAGTTTATAGCCTTCTAAGAAAGTTATATATTAAGTTGCTGAGCAAAGTCTTTTTTATAGACTGAACAAAAATAAATAAGCTTTAGCCCAAGCCACTTCTTAAATTATGACCAATTCCAATTGGCAGGGTTTAGTTAATGAGGTTTTATGGCAGTAAAATATTCAGTATTTATTTCCATGTTATGCAGGGTGAAAAAAATAGAAATAAATTCTTTTATGAGGATTACCAAAAACAACCATTTTGATGAGATCCTGCTTCTGAATTTAACTGCTATTCAAATAAAATGGTTCCTCACACCCATAACCCTTCATAGGAAAATGTGTGCTGCCATCTACTGATGTTAGACAAGTGCACAGGAAGCCTTGTCTACAATTCTGAATGACAAAACAAGTTTGTAAAGTGACCTCTTTCATCATAGCCTTTATAATTTGCTTATTTGCTTTTATAAATTTTAGTAAAGAAAGGAAAAATCATGGTGACACAATAGGAAAAAAAAGTGGCAAAGATCCCCAACTTAAAGTCAAAAGGGGAAAAATGATAGTAATGCCAGAACATTTTCTACCAGAGCAATTTCCTAAATGAGAAACAGACTATTCATTTTAAAATACAGGATTTAAGAAATCACTAATACTAGTATTTGTAAAAGGATTCATGATGTGGTTTCAGTGGCAAGAAAGCCCATCTATGTATTCTCCTACATATTAAACTAAGTTGAACTCCAACTAGTACATTATAACTTCAGCATAATGAAGGTTTTGATTCCTGAGAAAAAGTAAAATAATTCTCTAAATTAATATTAAGTCTATCTGAGGAAGAATTAGGAGAAAGAGTTTTGAGTGGGGAATACTTGGGATGGGAAGGATGAGAGGAAAAGGTGATTGTAGGGCCCAGAAGGGAGAGGCTAAAGACAAATTTCCTGCATTGCACAATTTTGTTGACAGCGGCTTTTGAAAATTTTTACTGAAATGTAGGGGTTTCTTTATTTTCTAACAGATTCAGACAGACCGCAGTGAACAATCCAGACCCAGGTTATCTGTCTGTGTAAAACTGAAAGATGATCGGTTCATTTCAGCCACTAGTGATCTAATGGTCTGGCCCCCACGATCAGTATCTACATGGAAGATAAATAGCCTGGAGGCTCTGTGGTCTAAGCTACCCACCTCATAGTAATCTGATCTGAGACTAAAGATGAGGCAACTCTCATCAATCCCCATGCTTATGGTAGGGGGCAGTGTCTACTCTGGTATGGGCTATAGGTCATTCCTTTACTTCCCTGTCTCCTTTTCCTATCTCCTTTACCTCCGAGCACAGACTTCTCTATTCTTTCCCCAAGCTCCAATGAGGGCCTAGGTTCCGAGGTCCTCAATGACTTCAGTACAGGGAGGGACCATACATCTTGGATTATTACTAGTTTCAAACATTCTGTTCCACTGGAAGACTCCATGCCCCAATTTTTCTATATTGAAAATATGGTCCTCAACATTTTACCAAAAAAAAAAAAGCATAATTATTTTATGCTACTATATATTGTGCTAGGTGTCTTACCTACCTTATACCTCATTTAATCTTCACAAAATCCCGATTATATTGGTAATATTATTATTTCATTTTTCGGATGAAAGAAGTGAAGTTCAGCGTTGAGTCACTTACTTAAGGATACACAGCTTGTCTAGGTTTATAACTCAGATTCAGCTATGATTCACTTCAAAGCCTGTCCCATTGTACTATCTTATCAAGGCTTTATAATCATGGGATAAAACAGTTACTACCATTTACTGAGCATCTATTGTGTACTAGGTACTGTTGCTGAGGTTTTTACATGCATTTTTCTCATTTAATTATCATAATGCTATGAATTTGGTACTATTATTATCTCCATTTTTTTGGACGAGGAATAAGAGGTCCAGAAAAATTAAATACCTTGCCCAAAGTGAGAAAGCTGTTAACAGTGGGCTTGAAATTGGAGTCTGGCCCTGTCTGACTTCAGTCCTGTCCTTTTAGCCACTGGTAGAGTTATATAAAATCCATCCTATAGACAGAGTACTAATATGTAGTTATAAGAGTGCTGGTGGAACAGGAACAAGAAAGACTGACTTTGCAGTATAGCTCAGCCTAGATCTGATTCATGAGAAGCACTCTCCCCTTTCTCCACAGGTTTTCCCTGTCAAGATCTTGTAAGCACAAGGTAAAGTTGGCAGTTATAGGTAGCCCACTGTCTAGAGGAAAAATGATTCTTTCTAGGCCCAAGCATTGTCCAGCAGAGAAGAAAACAATCCTTTATTTAAGGTACGATGTACTTTGAATTGTACACTTGAAACTTACTGGATTTTGTTGATCAATGTCATCCCAATAATTTTTAATAATAATAAAAATAAATAATATGTCCATAAAATATAATCGAAGGTAGTTTTTTTTTTCTTTTTCATCATGTTGCTCAGTGCAGGACAGAGTAAACAACAAATTATAAAGACCATAGCTCTGAATCCATTACAGCTTGCAAGCAAAGCATGACTCTCGCCCTGGAAAATAATGCTTGTTTCTCTGTCACTAAACTTGAGAAAGCTATAAACACATTTTAATTATAATAAATCTATTGAGATTTGAAACAGGTACCAAATAACAGTCATTTTTACTAAAGCGAGGCTGTTAAGAGTTTAAAAATCTAATATAATCTCATAGGTCATGTCCACATGTCCAAAGTAAAAGGAAAAACATTTGAGGCAATTGTCTGAATAATTGAACTGAAATTATCCGGGCAATTCTTTCATTTTTTCCTTCCTTTTTCCACATATAGACACTTGAGATATGCAGATGCCAAGTGGATAATGGAAACAGTGTAAATTTAAAGGCAAACAAATTTGAGTTCAAACTTTGGCTTTGCCATTCATTAGTTTAGTGACCTGGTCACTTTAGCTTTTTGAGGCTTACTTTCACTGATCTGTAAAATGAGGCTATTAAAATCTACCAAAGGAGATTATTGTGAAAATTAAACCCGATAATATATATAAAGTGGCCAGCACAGAAAGTGCTCAATAAATGGTAATTATTACTGTTGTTATTAGAGCAAATAGTTGGCAATAGTACTAGATGCATAATCATGTAATATCAGCTGGCTAAAGTCCAGCAATTCCAGTTCTGAGGGGTCACTAACAGCTGCAACCTGAACCTTTGCCTTTCCAAATGCATCTACCTTAGAATGTGTCAACCTCAGCACTGTTCACATTTGGAGCTGAATAATTCCTTGCTGCAGAGGGGAAAGGAGAGGGGTTGTCATTTACATTGTATTTAGAAACATCCCTCGCCTATCCCACTAGGTGCCAGTAGTACTCCCTGTGTTGTGAAAATAAACATGTCTCCACACATTGGCAAATGTCCTTTAGAGGGCAAAATGGGCATTCTCTTCCTTTTCTGAAGTTTTTTTTAGATAGAAATTTGTATAAAAGACGATGGCTCTAAATGTATCACACTATTAACATTTATCTTCCAAATAAAATTGTAAGTTTCTTGATGGCAGGAAATTATTTTTCTATCGTTTTATCCCAAGATTATGGCATAGAACAGACAAATAGGAACACAGTAAAGATGTATTTGTTTGCTGCTAGCATTTGCTGACCCTGTCCCCTCTCCACATAGAAATGCTCCTAAATTAAGGGAAAGGGCTATGTTATAACAGTTGTCGGTTTTAATTGACAGTGTTGGGCTTCGATTGACTTATCATGATTGATCAGTTGGGGGCACTTGGGATATGATCAATAAGATATGACATAAGACTACTGTATTCAGGGAGTATAATCTTAAAATAAAACTACTTAATTAATTTTGTCAACTTTTCAGCTTAATTGATTTTTTTCAAGCGAAAATATTTAGTTTCTGTCACATTAGGAATGTGAGAAAGGGAGCGATCTGGAATGTACAGTGAGTCCCAAACTTTACATCTCATGCCTTCGGGGAGCCTAGAGTCTATACAAGCAGGTTTGAAATTCTAAAGGATCGATCCCATTCTACTTTATGAGAAACCATTACATAAAGAAAGTAATGATGGCAAAAAAAAACTCACTTAGCTTCTCTAGGATCTCCTCATCGGTCATCTTGGATTTTTTCCTTTGTCGATCTGTGTTTCTATACAAGGTACTGGAATTGGCATTCTCAGCAGAAGGTGGGGTGACCTCTTTATTTGGTGCTGCTGGTGAAGCAATGGATTCAACCACGGAACGAGTGTAGATCTTCAAGACAAAAAAAAAATCTACAATTAAAACAGCAGACCAAGGTAAGAGCATGAAGTCAAGACACTG
This sequence comes from Pteropus medius, assembly GCF_902729225.1. NCBI lineage: Eukaryota > Metazoa > Chordata > Mammalia > Chiroptera > Pteropodidae > Pteropus > Pteropus medius. Next base: position 1,331,778 of record NW_024345872.1, on the reverse strand, counting down.
TCATATCAGTGAGATTTTTTAAAAAATCAAGACAAATTTTTTAAGCAGTTTTAGGTTCACAGCAAACTTGAGAAGGTACAGAGGTTTCCCATGTACCCCCTGACCCCACACATGCATGACTTCACCCATTATCAACATCCCTTCACCAGAGAGAACATTTGTTACAGCTGATGAACCTATTGGCACATCATAATCGCTCAAAGTCCATAGTTGACATACGGTTCACTCTCAGTGTTGAATGGTCTATGGGTTTGGACAAATGTATAACAGTATGTATCCATTATTATGGTATCGTGAAGAGTATTTTCTCTGCTATAAAAATCCTCTGTGCTCTGTCTGCCTTCCATCCCTCCCCTTACCCTGCCTCAAGTACACTGCCCTTGAAAACTCTTAGGAGCTAGTCCTTTGAGACCCATATATATGCTGTGCTAATCCTGGTACTCATACATCTGCTTATGCAAGTCTTCCTACCTGATTCATGTGGATTTCCTTCTCTATCTTAACCTCTGCAGCAGTTTTATAACTTAGCAATTATTTGTATATCGTTAGGTATTATTCTCTAATTGTCATGTGTTGATCTTGTGTCCCCAAGTTCTGAGGACATAGTAGATGCTCAATAGGAACTAGTTGATTAACTAGATTCTGACTCTAAGTTCCAAAGGACATCTTTTGAATCATTTGGAAATAGTTACTTTTAACTTACTGATTTTGTATGCTCTGGTCTTGGTGCAATAACTGGTGGGGGCTCATTGTCATCTTCGTCCTCTTCTTCTTCTTCGTCTTCTTCTTCAGACACAGGAGGAGCCAAAGGAGGCTCTGATGCTGTTTTCGTACTCTTATGACAAAAACAAAGTTAAAAATGAGATATTAACTTCTCATCGTTTTCCTACAGAAATGATATAAAGGAAATGGCATATGTACATATGTAAGGATAGAAGGGAACTACTTTTTTTACAAAGAAGTAGAATCATTTACAATTTGGTAGCTAGGACCTGTCAAACTTCAGAGATAAATTCAGGTCATGGTTTAAACAGGATAAAATTAAAAAAAAATATTTTCCTTTTCCACTAAACTAAAAAACAGTGAGATATTTGCTTACTATTTTAAGGTTCAATGTTTTTGAAATCAATTAATACATTTAAAAAAATCAAATAATTTCTACTAAAGCTTTTGATTTGTACTGGGCAGATTGTCAATTTATTGACTGCCAGGTTGTCAAACAGAAAAGGGTTTTTGTATACCATAAGATTAAAGCATGCATATGGATATGGTATTAATACAGCTCTGCAAATACTAAATACAAGCAAGCTCATAAATGTTTCTTCCCTGTTCAATCTCCTGACTCGAAATACTCAGAATGAATCCAGGCAAAATGGCATAGATGATAGAGGCTTTGTACATCTCCTCTTGAGACCACACCAAAGTTGTGATGGAAACATGGAGCAAACAGCAAACAGAGTCACCTGGGGTCTAGAAGAACAGAAGCCCTATAACTAGGGAGAGAAATAAAAAAATCACCCTGTAATGGTAGGAGGTAGGAGGGGTTGAAGATGCAAGGCCCCCTGGTCTCGAATAGCTGAGGGGTACAGAGCCTACAGCAGTTGCAGCCGGCAGCTGCAGATGTTCCTTTTAAAGTGGCTGTGTTCATAACTGGATTTTTGTGGTGACGGACTTGCTTGCTCTGAGCAACAGCACCAGGTTGGCTGCTCAGAGGGCACCAGAGACTTACAGGGGGACACTGAGTTGTTGGAGTGAGGGCCGGAGCCAAGGTTTTCTCCCAGGCAGAAGTGCTGGCGGTATCCATTGTTCCTCTTTTGAGCCCACCTTCCTCCCAGAGTGTGGACGCAGCGCTGCCATAGCTGAGATGTCATCAAACTGGATAACAGAGGTAATTCCACCCTGAGGATTCTCTGAAACTCCACCTCATCCTACTCGCAGACCTACCAAAGTCACATCCAGTTGTGTCCTCGGTGTGTCTTATGCCCCTTGCTGAGCAGCTCCAAGCCCCACAGTGGTAGTAGCTGGCCTTGTTTTCTGGCATGGCCTCTACAGGCAACTAAAAGCACAGCATCTGTGGATTGCTTGTTGAATTTTAACAGTTTTTCCTGGAGGGGCACAGGCTGAGGCTAAACTTGGCCTACAGCTGAACCCCTCTCAGGACTGTGCTGTTGGACACCTACTACACAAAGCCATGCTAATAAGACTGGGAGATTTAGAAACAGACACAGAAAGGTAGCCAAAATGGGAATACAAAGGAGCAGAAACCATGTGAGAGAACAGAACAGAGATCCAGGAATAATGGAGTCAAATGATCTAATGGATGCAGAGTTCAAAACAATGATTATAAAGATGCTCAATGAACTTAAAGGAAGTATAGATGAACTGAGTGAGAACGTTAACAAAGAAATAAAAAACATACAAATGGAAATGGAAATTATAAAAGGAAACCTGTCAGAAATGAAGAACACATTATCTAGGATGAAGTGTATATTACAGGGAATCAACGGTGGATAAAACGGAGGTTCGAATTACTGATATAGAGAATGGGGTAGCAGAGGATACCCAATTATAACAGCAACAAGAAAAAATAATCCAAAAAAATGAAGATAATTTAAGGAGCCTCTGGGACAACATCAAATGTAACAACATTCGTATTCTGGGGTACCAGAAGGAGGAGAGAGCAAGAAATTGGAAAACTATTTTAAGAAATAATGATGGAAAACTTCCCTAACCTGATGAAGGAAAGAGACATACAACCCCAGGAAGCTCAGAGTCCCAAACAAGGTGAAACCAATGAGGCCACACCAAGACACATCATCATTAAAATGTCAAAGGTTAAATATAAAGACAGAATCTTAAAAGCAGCAAGAGAAAAGCAGTTAGTTACCTACATGGGAGCGCCCATAATACTGGCAGCCGATTTCTCAAAAGAAACTTTGCAGGACAGAAGTGCTAGGCACAAAGTATGCAAAGTGATGAAAACCCAGGATCTACAACCAAGATTACTTTATCTAGTAAAGCTATCATTTAGAGTCAAAGGACTGATAAAGAGCTTCCCAGACAAGAAAAAGCTAAAGGAGTTCATCACCAAGCCAGTATTACAGGAAATGTTGGAGGGATTTCTTTCAGATGAAGAAAAAACATGTTTCAAAAATATGAATAAAGAATAGCAATAACTACGTATCTATCAACAAGTACTTCAAATGAAAAAGAATTAAATGCTCCAAAAAATATATAGAGTGGCTGAATGGATAAGAAAACAAGACACCTACAGATACTGTCTACAAGAGACTCACTTCATATTTAAAGACACAGACAACGAAAAGTAATGGGATGGAAAAAGATATTTCCATGGTGGACCTAGAAGGTATTGCATTAAATGAAGTAAGACAGATGAGGACAAATACCATGTGATTTCACGTACATGCAGAATCTAAAGAATAAACAACAACAAAAATGGAAACAAAGTCATAGAGAGAAATTTTTGAAGGTTACTAGATGGGAAGGGGCTGGGGGGACGGTGAAAAAGGGCACAGGGATTAAGAGTACAAGTGGATAGTTACAAAATAGTCATGGAGATACAAAGCGTAGCATAAGAAAAATAGTTAATAATGTTGTAATACATATGTAAAGGTGAAGAGGGGTACTAGATTTAGTGAAGTGATCACTTTCTGAATTATATAGATCTCTAATCACTATGCCATACAACTGAAACTAATATATTAGTGTATTCCAAATATAATTGAAAAAATTCATTGAATTTTACACTGTAAATATGAGCAACTAATTGTTTATTATGTTTCAAAAAAGCTGTAAAAAACTAATTGATATAATTCACATAGATTAAAGGAGAAAAATCACGTGCTCATCTCAGTAAATAAAAAATGTTTGAAAAACTTAAATATCTATGTATGATAAATATAAAAATCCTTAGAAAACTAGGGGAAAAAACACTCAGAGTAACAGACATGAAGATCTAAGGAATGCTCATCTATATAAATAATTGTTCAATAATAACCAACAAGTAAATATTGATTTCCAATGTTAAAAAATGCAATAAAGCCAGTACCAAAAATAACAACCATAGTATTTAGGGTCTGTTTTTGATCATTCATGTTAATGCAGGGATAAAATGATAGTACAGCTGGATTATTATTTATTTTATTTTAACTTTTTTTCATTAAGTTTATTGGGGTAACATTGGTTAATACAATTATATAATTTTCAGGTGTACGTTATCACTTGACATCTGTATAGTCTATTGTGTGTTTACCACCCAAAGTCCAGGTTCCTTCAGCTGCCATATATTTGATCCCCTTTACCCACTTCGCCCTCCCTCTACCCACC
>NW_024345872.1:1231670-1325862 GCF_902729225.1 Pteropus medius | reverse complement strand
TTGTCGAAAATTATTTGCCCATATAAATATAGGTTTACTTTTGGACTATTGATTCTGTTCCACTGGTCCGTGTGTTTGCCAATACCATTCCATTTTGATTATTGTCGCTTTGTAGTATAATTTGAAGTCGGATAGAGTAATGCCTTCAGCCTCGTTCTTTTTCTCAGGATGGCTTTGGCAATTCGGGGTCTTTTGTGCTTCTATACAAATCTGATGATTTTTTGTTCTATTTCTTTTAAAAATGCCGATGGGATTTTGATGGAAATTGCATTAAATCTGTATAATGCTTTAGGTAATATGGTCATTTTAACTATGGTCATTTTAACTATGTTGACTCTTTCAGTCCAAGAGCATGGAATATCTTTCCATTTCTTTTTATCTTCTTCAACTTATTTTAATAGGGTCTTATAGTTTTCACTATATAGGTCATTTACATGTTTCCTTAGATTTATTCCTAGGTATTTTATTCTTTTTGTTGTAATCGCAAAAGGAATTATATTTTTCATTTCTTTTTCTGACAATTCATTATTCGAGCATAGGAACGCTATAGATTTTTGCACATTGATTTTGTATCCAGAAACTTAATTGTTTCAATTTCCCTCTGCTGATCAGTCTATTTCGATTTTCCAGTTCTTCTTTATTCAGTCTAGGAAGATTGTATCTTTCTAAGTACTGGTCCATTTCTTCTAGGTTATTAAATTTGGTGTTATATACTTTTTCATAGTATCCTTGTATGATCCTTTGTATTTCTGTGATATCAGTCATAATTTCCCTTCTTTCATCGTTGATTTTGTTTATTTGTGTCCTTACCTTTTTTTCTTTAGTGAGTCTAACCAAGGTTTTTTTCAATTTTATTAACCTTCTCAAAGAACGAGCTCTTTGTTGCATTTATTTTTTCTATTTTTGTTTGTTTTCAGTTTCATTTATTTCTGCTCTGATTTTGATTGTGTGTTTCCTTCTGTTGACATTAGGCTTTATTTATTCTTTGTTTTCTAGTTTTTTAAGATAAAACATTAGGTTATTTATTTGGGCTCATTCTTATTTTTGGAGGTAGGCCTGTAATGATATGAACTTTCCTTTTATGAACGCTTTTGCCATGTCCCAAAAGTTTTGATATGTTGTACTATCATTATCATTCATTTCTATGTATCTTTTGATCTCTTTTTTTTTCTCTCGGACTCAGTTATTCTTCAGTAGCATGTAGTTTAATCTCCATGTATTTGTCCTTCTTCCTGCTTTCTTTTTGCAGTTGATTTCTAGTTTCAAGGCATTATGATCAGAGAATATGGTTGGTATGATTTCAACCCTCTTATATTTGTTGAGGCTATCTCTGTGTCCCAGTATGTGGTCAATCCTTGAGAATGTTCCATGTACACTCAAGAAGAATGTATAAGCAGCTATTTTGGGATGAAAGGCTCTGTATATGTGAATTATGTTCAGTAGAATAAAGTGTCATTTAGGATGTTATTTCCTTATTGATATTCTGTTTGGATGATCTGTCCATATCTGACAATGGGGTATTTAGGTCCCCTACTCTGGTAGTGTTTTGGTCTGTTTCTCCCTTTAGTTCTGTTAGTAATTGCTTTACATATTTCGGGGCTCCCTAACTGGGAGCATAGATATTAATAAGTGTTATTTCTTCTTGGTGCTTGATTCCCTTTATCGTTATGAAGTGTCCTTCAGAATCTTTTTTTACCTTTTTTACTTTGAAGTCTGTTTCGTCTGATAGTAGTACTGCTACTCCCGCTTTTCTCTGAATGTCATTTGCTTGAAATATCATTTTCTACCCTTTCATTTTGAGTCTATATTTGTCTTTGGAGCTGAGATGTGTTTCTTGAAAGCAGCATATGGTTGGGTTTTGTTTTTTAATCCATTCTGCAACTCTGTGCCTTTTTATTGGTGAGTTTAGTCCATTTACATTTAGGGTGATTACTGAAAGATGAGATCTTCTTATAGCCATTTTATGTTTTGTTTTCTGGTAGCTCGGTATTTCCATTGCTTCCTTGTCCATATGTTTGTCTTTTCTTTATTTTGGTTGGCTTTTTGGGTTTTGCCTCTGGTTCTTCTTGTTTCATGTTATATATTTCAGTTCTGAATCTAATGGTGTGTAGTTACCATTAGAATATGTAAAGGACAGCTATATATATATATATATATATATATATATATATATATATATATATATATATATATATATATATATAGTCATCCATTTTCTTCTGTGCGTGCCTTATCTTCATTCCCCTTTGCAAATTTGGATCTTTGAATCCTCCCCTTTTCAGTCATTATTATCTCAATTTGTCCCTATGCATGCTGAATGTTCATTACTATCTTGTTGTAACAATTCTCTTATTATTATTTAAGCTTATAATGTCCTGTTCTTAGTAAGAGTTGCACCCCTCTGCTTCTATTTGTTTGATAGTCACTTTACTCCTAATTATGTATTTTTTTTTTTTTGTCATTTTGTTTTAGGTGAGCTGACTCCTTTCAGTATTTCCTGTAGTGCAGGCCTCATAGTGGAGAATTCCTTCAGTTTTTGTATGTCTGGAAAAATCTTAATTTCTCCTTCATATCTAAAGGAGAGCTTAGCTGGATACATTATTCTAGGCTTGTAGTTCCTTTCACTTAGTGGATTAAATATTTGATTCCATTCCTTTCTGGCTTGTAAGATTTGTGCTGAGAAGTCTGAGGATAATCTAATGGGTTTTCCTTTATAAGTTACCGTTTTCTTCTCCCTGGCTGCCTTGAGAATTCTGTCTTTGTCGTTGATTTTTTATAATTTTAATACAACGTGTCTTGGTGAAGGTCTTCTTGGGTTGAGATAATTTGGTGTTCTGTTGACTTCTTTAATTCCAATCTCTGGCTCATTCCTTAGTTTTGGGAAATTCTCGTCCACTATTTGTTTGAAAATGTTTTCTAGTCCCTGCTCCTTTTCCTCGCCTTCGGTAATGCCCATTATCCTTATGTTTCCTCTCCTGATGGTATCAGCTAGTTCTTGTATTACTCTCATTATTTTTCATTCTTTGGTTTCTCTCTTCTTCCTTCTGATTTATTTCTAGATTTCTGTCTTCGATATCACTGATCCTTTCCTCTATTTGGTCGATTCTATTTCCCAAGCTTGCTATTTTATTTTTCAACTCTTGCAATGTGTTTTTTTATCTCCAGAAGATCTATTCTGTCCTTTTTGAGTGTTTTGATCTCCTTGCTCTGCTCATCTAGTTGTTTTTACAGTTCCTGAAATTGTTGATATGACTCATTTCAGAATTCACTGAGTATTTTTCAGAAGTACTATACTGAATTCTCTGTCATTTAAGTCGCATATTTCTATGTCTGTAAGCTCATTTTCTGGAGATTTTTCTCTTTCTTTCTGAGATGCCTTGTCACCTTGGTTGTTCATGGTGTTTAATGGACTGTTTATCTGCCTGGGAATTAATGGAAATGTATTCTGCTTTTTTTTTCCAGAGAGAATATTTATTATATATAGGTCTCTCTTTAGCGTGCTGCAACAATGGCGCTTTTCTTTTGGTTTCCAGTAAGTGGCATCTAAGCCTCTTGTATCCCTGCTTTATATAAAGCCTTAAAAATATCTTTTAATTTTCTGATAGATATTTAATCACACTCACTGCCCTCAGTTTCAGTCCCTGTCAGTGTTAGCAACAGTTTCGATAGTGTTTGCTCAGATTCCCCTGGGCTCCATGGTGTTCAGTCTCGGAGGGTATGGGGAGAGGGGCTCTCTGGGTTGGGCGTTGGCAGCTGAGGCTTGATTTGGCAACTGCGGCCAGTAAAAATCAACTATTGTTTTTCTGCCTTCCTGCTTCTCAGCCTTCTGCCCTGATGCCTAGGCCTTGCCATTGGTCATGTGTAGCTCACAGCTTTCCCAGGCAGGGCTGTTCAGGGTACCTGCCCCTCCTTCTCCCCTCCCCCACCTCCTACAGTTAGCTCCAGCAGCTGAGAGAGGCGGCTTCTTCATTTTTCCCAGTCCACCTCCCGACTCCTGGGGTTCATAATTGTGGTAGCTCTTACGCACAGATGCCATGCTCAGACATGCTGGTGTGCAGTTTGGTTGTTTTTTTGTTGTTGAGTTTTAGATGTTCAGCTTATTGTTGTTTCCAGAGGAGAGATATGGGGACGTCTCTCACTCTGCCATGTTTCCAGTGATCCCACAGCTGCCTTTTGAAAGAACTATATAGGGCCATGGTTATCAAACTGTGGTTCCCAGATCAAAATCATCAGTATCATCAGTATTAAGAAGCTTGTTAGAAATGCAAATTCTCAGGCTCCATCCATATCAGTGAATCAGAAAGTCTAGGAGTGAGGCCTTGCAATCTGTGTTATAACAAGCCTTCCAGATGATCCTGATGTAGGTGCAAGTCTAAAAACCACCGAACGTGATATAGATCTGTGTTGTCTAGTATGGCAGCCACTAGCCTTACATGGCTATTGAACAGTTATGATTGGCTAGTCTGAATTGAGATGGGTCGTAAGTGTAAAGTGCATACCTGATATTAAACATGCGATATGAAAAAATTGTAAAATATTTTCTTAATGCTTTTAATAAGGTATATTTTCACATGATATTTTAAATATATTGCGTTAAATAAAATATTTTATTAAAATTAATTTCACCTATTTCTTTTTACTCTTTAAAATGTGGCTACTAGAAAATTTAAAGTTACATGTATGGCTTTTATTACATTTCTGTTGGAAAGCACTATTATAGATAGTTTCTGATTTTTTGTTTTGTTTGTGTATGTGTATACATTTATTTGTTCTCTGTTTATGCCTTCAGGTATACTGTGTCAGGCTAATCTCAAAAAGAATTTTCCACTTCTTGAGGACAAACCTTCTGAGGCAAATACAGGCAGCCTACTAATAGACTTCTAAGTAAAGGACCTCAGTCTATGACTAAAAGTTCACCATGGATTTTCTACAATCATGTATAAATCTATGGTGGAATAATAGGTGTAATCATATAACTGATCGGTGACAGCAAGATTTATCTACTGTGAGAAGGAAGATAATTTAAAGTTTATAAACGAGTATTTGAAAGAATATTTGATTGCCCTGATATACATACTGAGTGGTTTAGATTGAAGTATATATGTTTACTTGATACTGGTTTTCTTTTTTATACATCTATATTTATTCTTAATTTAGCCAAAACAGCTAGGCTATTATATTGTATTGCAGCTATGTGGATAACAACATATGTTAATGATATTAAATTTCCAGATTAAAAAAATCAGTTTCTTCTTGTGAAAATCTAATTCTTCAGGGCACCTCAGTGGGTACAGGGAGAAATCACTTTTGGATTATTGGTATTGGCTTTGATATTATTTTGTCCAAGAAAGTTCTGCTCTATCTTATGCCAGCCTGGATCAAAAATGCACTTAATTACTGTTCCTTGATAATAGGGCAGAATCTGACTATTTTTTGTATGGCAAACAAAGCTGTTTTATCTATTGGGCAATATGAACCATATCTAAGGATAATAAGCTTTATGTGGGCCTATGAAAATGTTTGAAGTCAGAAATAAATTATAAACTCCAAATGCCTCAAGAAAACAATATAATCTAAATTAATTGTCTAATTAAATGTCTATTAAGCATAACTGTATATCAACTTAGTTGTTTAAATTTAGTATTTAAGGAATTTCATTACATAAAAAAAATTATAAAAAAAATTGTAGGTTGAATTATCTTATTTAGCAACAATTTGAGTATTCACATTGGGTATTCACAATGATTTCCAATAAATTATACCTAACCATAAATTAAATGTTAGTTGTCATCAAATAATTTCAAAATCGATATTTTAAAAATCACTTAAAAAAGTTTACAACAAATATAAAGTGGGGTATAAGGACCCTTTAACATATTTGATACCATGTGTCATGTAGCTTCTATAGTGAGAGTGTATATTACAGCCTATGAGGATCTAAAAATGGCTCTGGGCCAAGGTCTAGGTTTCTAGGCCCAGGCCTTAGACTAGTACAAAGACCAATCAGTGCTCATTGGCCAAGAGGTAAACTTTCACATCTAATTTCTTCTTATTTTACTAGAGAAGATCCACCTGCCAAATTTCACTTACTATTTCTTAACATTCATTACTATCTTCACTATTCTCATTTCATATGGGGGACATTCTCCACATCCATAGATGGACTAAGGGATTACTAGGAAAACTAAAACTTTTTATCCTCTGAAGGTTTGTAGGGGAGAAGGAAGACAGATATTTCTGTTCATTTGGGTCTGAACACTATGCTGCCACATTGGTTATTTGGCTGGAAAGAACATGAGGCTTTCGGTGGACATTTTGTTTTGGATGATGGTTGGGCCAGAGAACATTAACTACCCAGAAATACACCTAGAACACCAGTCCTTGGTACTGAGAACTGAAGTCAATGTACCTTCCTGCCTCTATGTTAAATAATACTGGGACCAGGTATACTTTTTCATCTCTGTGTAAATAATCCTGGGACTGGGAACACTTTTCTTTCCCTATGTTAAATAACATCAAGATAGAGCAAACTTTCCTGTTCTTATGTTAAACAATACTGAGAAAAAACAAAGATAACATTCTTTAGGAAACACTTGGTCTTGGAAGATAATATTGATCCAACTGAAGTACTTTCCTTATTAAGAGAATAACAGTCTGTTCACCAAGACAGTCTCCAAGGCCCTCACTTCACTGTATTCACCAGCCCAAAACTATTTTATCATAAATGGTGTACAAGCCTAACCTGTTCTTGTCTTGCAAGACTTTGCTTCAAAATCACACTGCCAAGTGCTAAAAGCCCTATGGTCTCCCATGATATCCCCTTTCTGTGACACAGCTAAATCTATCAAGGTAGGGCTCTTTCTTGCTGCTGTTAAGTTTAATAAACTTAGCTTTGCTTGATCAACAGGTTTTTCTGGTGGCATTTTTGGGAGTCAAAGGTAAAATGTTGCTATATTCTTCCTTCCAGACTGAGAATTATTATGTCTAATATGTCTAAACTTATAAGAATTTAGATACATGGATAGCAAGTATAAATAGGTAAACAGCAAAAAAGGAATATTTTTGTCTTTTTAAAATTAGGTATTTTTGATGCTCTTATTATGCCACACACTGGGATGTCATTCTCAACTTGAGTTGGATTCTAGACTCTTTTAGAATTCTGAAGGATTTGACCTATGACCTCCCAAATTCAGGTAGATCCATGCTCTTGCATATAATTTCAAGGGTTCATAGATCTTTTGAAACCCATCCATGGACTCTAAGTTATAAACCTTGCTCCAGATAATATACCAGCTAGAGGAACTACCTTAGAAAACTCTCCTTTCTTTGAGTAAATTTTAAAAGTCAAAGGAATTAGAAGTAAGGACTCTGGAAACTTTAGATAATGCAAAGTGTGGTCTGTGGGCCACTTTTGGTGCTTGTTTAAAATGCAGATATCAAAGCTCCATTTTAGACCTCCTCTGGGAGTATAGCACTGGGATTTTCATTTTAACAGATTCCAAAGGCAATTCTGATGTATGGGGAAGTAAAAGAACCACTAATCGAGATGGACAAAGTAAATCAGCACTGCAAATTAAAAGTACAACCTGTCAACCCAGATTCTCTAAGCACAAATCATGTCATATTCATATTTTTGTTGTTACCTTTCACTTGGAATACTAGCTCAGAATTCTAAAGGCAGTACTTCACTCTAAATAGTACAATAAAAATATAAAATTTAAAAAGCAGCCTCAAATGGAAGAGTAGGTCCCTGAATAGTATTTAGAATACACTACTATCAAAGAAGTTACCACAAGTGAGTAGTAAAGCAGATATCCTATGACTATGGGAGATATTGCTGAATTCAATATTAATTATATAGCCATTAGATTAAAATATTTAGTGACTACAATATTACTTCTATTTTAATTCCCACCTGGCTACTAGAGAATGCCAAAACTTGTGATCAGTTTAGGATATGTCTGTAAGGGGTTGTCAATCCCATTAAATTAAATCTTATAGGCCAGCTAGGTCTATTGGGAATGTTTCTAATGCAAAACAAACAAACAAACAAAAACATAAGCAGTGCTAAGTGCAATCTCCCCTTAGAACCATAAAGAGAACATAAGGTGCAATTCTCCATTCCAAAGTAACTGAGTACCACTGAAGTGATCCAACCCAAATTTAGGGTATAATTCAGTTCATTCAATCAATAGAAACCCAGCTAGTCAAGCAGTTTAATCAATTATTTCCACCTGGAAGTTTTGCCAGCCCTTCAAACTCAAATTGTTCAACAGGAAACTTAGTATCTTCTTAGAGAAATTTTCAACTTCGGAAAGATGGCATCCTCATCTTTTTGGCGACCTACATATCAATCTAAGCCTATAATCATCTTTGACCTCAATCTTTCCTCCAATGTCCAATCAATAACCTAAACATCTCAGGAATTTGAACTTAATCTCCATTCCTTCTGCCACTGTCTCACTTAGGGCCTCCATTACCTCTGGCCTGGAAGTTTGCAATATTCCCCCAACTGGTCTCCCTTCATTAAGTCTCACCTTCAGTCCTTAGATCATTCTGGACATTTGATGTCAGATCACTTACCCAAAGCATTAGCTTTAATCATCTAACTCTCCTGTTCTGAAAAAATTTAAGGGCTTTCCACTATACATGGAAAAAAAAAAACTAGATTCTTTAGAATACCATTTAAGGGTCTCTATGATTTGGCTCCAACTTAACTTTCAACACTTAATTCCTATGACTCCTTTTCTTGCCTCTCAGACTTCATTCAAATCCACACCTCTCTCTCTTCTTGCTCTCCTCATGGCCATGTCTTTTCTCCAGCTTTTCCTTTTTATTAGAATGCCCTTCCCGATCTTCACAGATACAAATCCCATCTGACCTTCAAGATCTAGCTTAAATGCTACTTTTTATATGAACCATTTTGTAACTCAACCTTCAATAAATATGTAACAAGCACTCTTTTGTACCAGGCACTAAGCTTAAGCCCTTGGAGACAGGGCATGCTTCTTTTTCCCACTCTAGCTAAAAGTAATCTCTTGTCTCTGAATTCTCATAGCAAATGGACATATTTTATGGTGTGTAACATGATCTACATTGTAGTGAGCTTGTTTATGTTCATATTTTTCTTCCCTTACCAGACTGAGCTCCAAATTTCTTAGTGATTCCACCCCTGCCCCCGGCTTTATTGAAATAAAGTAATTAGTTGCTCTTATTTACATTGTACAATTCAATGAGGTTTTTCTTTTCAATTATAGTTGGCATACAATAATATATTAGTTTCTGTTGTATAGCATAGTGATTAGAGATCTGTATAAGTCAAAGTAATTACCCCACTAAATCTAGTACCCTCTTTCCCTTACATATTGATTACAACATTGTTAACTATTTTCCTTGTGCTACACTTTATATCTCCATGTCTATTCTACAACTATCCATTTGTACCTCTTAATCCCTTTGTCATTTTTTTTCATTTCCCCCAATCCCCCTCCGATCTAGTAGCCCTTAAAATATTCTCTGTATCTATAAGTTTATTCCATTTTTGTCATTGTTTATTTAATTCTTTAGATTCCACATGTATATGAAATCATGTGATATTTGTCTTTCTCTATCTGACATTTCATTCAGTGCAATACCCTCTAGGTCCATCAAGGAAACATCTTTTTCCATCCTCTTCCTTTTAGTCTGTGTGTGTCTTTTAATCTGAAGTGAGTCTCTTGTAGGCAACACATGGAGGGGTTTTTGTTTTCTTACACATTCAGCCACTCTATAATTTGGTTGGAGCACTTAATTCTTCTCCATTTTAACTATCTGTTGATAAGAATGTAGTTATTACCATTCTTTGTTCCTGTTTTTGATACATGTTTTTTCTTTTTAAAGAAGTCCCTCCAACATTTCTTGTAATACTGGCTTGGTGTTGATAAATTCCTTTAGCTTATTTTTGTCTGGGAAGCTCTTTATCTGTCCTTCAACTCTAAGTAATAGCTTTGCTGGATAAAGTATTCTTGGTTGTAGATCCTTGGTTTTTATCACGTTGAATATTTTGTGCCAGACCCTTCCGTCCTCCATGGTTTCTTTTGAGAAATCAGCCGCCAGTCTTATGGTTGTTCCCTTGTAGGTTACTAACTGCTTTCCTCCTGATGCTTTAAAGATTCTCTCTTTGTATTTAACATTTGGCATTTTAATTATAATGTGTCTTGGTGTGGGCCTCTTTGGGTTCATCTTTTTTGGGACTCTGAGCTTCCTGGGGATGTATGTCTATTTCCATCATTATTTCTTCAAATAGTTCTTCAACTTCTTGTTCTCCTTCAGGTACTTCTATGCCCTGGATGTTTTTACATTTAATTTTATCCCATAGGCTCCTTAAATTATTATTATAGACTTGGCTTCTTTTTTCTTATCATTCTGATTGAGTGTCCTTGGCTTTCCCATCCTCTATATCGGTGATTCTATCCTCTTCCTTATCCACTCTGTTGATTCTCTCTAATACACTCCTCATGTCAGATAATGTGTTTTTCATTTCTGACAAGCTTCTTTTTATAATTTTCATTTCCATTTTTATGTTTTTATCTCTTTGTTAAAGTTCTCACTTAGTTCATCTACACTTCCCCTAAGTTCACTGAGCATCCTTATAACCAATGTTTTGAACTCTGCATCTGTTAGATTGCTTGACTCCATTATTCCTGGATCTTTGCTCTATTCTCTCATATGGTTTCCCCTTTTTTGTCTTCCTATTTTGGCTGCCTTTCTTTCTGTTTCTATATACTAAGTAAAGCTGCTAAGTCTCCCAGTCCTATTAGCATGGCTTTGTGTAGTAGGTGTCCAGTGGCACAGTCCTGAGGTGGGGTTCAGCTGTAGACCAAGTTTAGCCCCAGGCTGTGCCCCTCTGGAGACATCTGTCAAGATTTAGCAAGCAATCCACAGATGTTGTGTTTTTAGTTGCTTCAAGAGGCCACGCCAGAAACCGAGGTCAGCTGCCACCAGTGTGAGTCTTGGAGTTGGTTCAACAAGGGGCACAGGGCACACAGAGGACACAACTGGATGTGGCTTGGGTGGGGCCTGAGTTGGGGGAGGCAGAGTTTCAGGGAATTCTCTGGGCAGAGTGACCTCCGTTATCCAGTCTGATGACATCTCAGCTATGGTGGCGCTGGGCCTGCACTCTGGGAAGGGGGAGGGCTCAACAGACGAACAGTGGATACCGCTGGCACTTCTATACAGAGTGAATCTCGCCTAAGCCCTCAGTCCGACAACTCAGTGTTCTCCTGTAGGTCCCTGTGCAGCCAACTCGGCACTGCTGCTGAGAGCGAGCAGGTCTGTCACCAGGAAAGTCTGCTTGCGAACACGGCTCCTTTAAGAGGCATCTGTAGCTGCTGTAGCCTCTGTCCCACTCAGGTTCTTGGGACCGGGGAGCTGCCTCAGCCAGGGTGATTTCTTATTTCTCTTCCTAGTTATAGTGCTTCTGTTCATCTAGATCCTAGGCTACTATGCTTGCTGTTTGCTCCATGTTTCTATCACAACTTTGATTTGGTTGCAAGAGGGATGAACAAAGCCTCTATATTCTACGCCATTTTTTCCTGTTGTCTCCTAGTGTTAAGGAAGCACTTCATAAATATATGTTAAATTAGTGAATATCCAGTGGTTTTTATCTCCAGTGAGATAATCTTTTTCTGATTTAATAAAATATTTTGGTCATCATATAGATTTATTTTTAATTCTACAAGTAAAAACAACAGACACCAGCTTTAAAAAAAAAGGCCAATACCTCAGGAGATATAAACTGTTTACAAAAATAAAAATCAATATATAGATGATTGAAGCAGGTTTAGAGTTTAAAATAACTGACCTACCTAAAAAAATAACAACTATTTATTTGGCAGGATACCTAATCAGTACTGCACAGTAATAATATTAATGAAATCAAGAGAAGTAAGTTATGTGTTGATCATGGAAAGTTGGCATTTTTGTATTTCCCACTTTGCTACTACCACCTTTCACATGCTGTTTTCAGTGTGGCCAGTAAGCTGTCATGGCAAAGAAAAAGGAGAAGGAAAAATGACTAGTGAGAATAGGAGGGGTATAGTCTCTTCTGTTTTGGGGAATCTAAGCAAGGCACAAGTTCCATTGCCATATTCAAGCCTTATGTGTGGAAACAGTAAGTTTTTTTTTTCTTGTTGCCATTTAAAAAATAATAATAATAGTAGCTTACAATTAATAAATACATAGTATTGCTGGGTAAAGTACTAAGTATATTATATGTGTTATCGCATTCAATAAGCACACAAGTTTTAGGAGGTAGGTATGGGTTATTCCCAGTTAAAGCTGAGGAAAGAGGCTCAGAGAGGCTAAACCATCATCACAAGTTGCACAGCTTGTAAGTAGAGGAAAAAGACTAAACACCTATGTCTAGAAGTTTCGTTCCTTTCTTTTTAATTTTGTTTTTAATTGTGGTAAACTACATATATCATAAAATTTATCATCTTAACCATTTTAAGTGTACTGTTCAGTAGTGTTGTGTATTCACATTGTTGTGCAACCATCATCACCATTCACCTCCAGAACTCTTTCCATCTTGCAACACTGAAACTCTATATCCATTAAACAACAACTTCCCATTTCTGCCTCCCCATACTTTCTGTATGATTTTGAATACTCTAGGTACCTCATATACATAGAATTGTACAATATTTGTCTTTTTGTGACTGGATTATTTCACTTAGTATAATGTCCTAAAAGTTCATCCATGTCGTAGCATAGGTAAAGATTTCCTTCCCTTTTTAAGGCTGAATAATATTTCATTGTATAGATATAGCAAATTTGTTTATTCATTCATTCACTGATGAACGCTTGGGTTGTTTCCACCGTTTGGTTATTGTGAATAATGCTGCTATGGATGTAAATGTACAAATATCTGTTCAAGACCGTGCTTTTAATTATTTTGGGTATATATATATATACATATATATATATATCCAGAAGTGGAATTGCTGGATCATTTGGTAATTCTACTTTTAATTTTCGAGGAACTGCTATACTATTTCAGAGCCTTTATCTTTACCACTAATGATCTACTACTTTCACACTGGCCACCTATGGTGACAACAAGCAGGAAAGCACTTTTCCCTTTATATAAAAGAATCAGCTTGATTAGCCATGACTCAATAAACAATTAGGAAACTTTCATTAATACTAATTATTTCACTCTTAAGGAAGCAAATGAGGCAGGAAATAATTTCTATCAGGATATCAAAATGAAAATCACACAAAAGGAAGCCTTATCTAAGATTTTTTTTCTGTCTAATGTATATGAGTATTCTTTCAGATACTATAGCACTTCCAAGAACTTTGAACTATGTTATTTATTTTCTAGTCACTTCTCTGATAAAAATACCTATGTGACATTGGGCAAAGTTACCTTCCCCACTGCACTTCAGCTTGTTGGAACAGGTGACACTAAAAGATTTAGTGGTATGACCTTAGACAAGTTATTTAACCTCTTTAAACTTCATTTGTAAAATAGAGACAATGGTAAGACTTACCTAATTAGGTGTAGGAAAGTTTAAGTGAATATAAAGTATTATTAGCCCAATACCTGGCATATTATAAATGTTTAGTAAAGAGAAGTTGCTATTATGATTATTATTTTCAAGATTTTATATGTAAAAGAAATAGAAACATTGGTTCACATAAAGACTTGTACATATATGTTCATAGTAGTTTTATTTATAATAACCAAAAACTATAAACGGCCCAGAGATCCTTCAATGGGTTGTTAAACAGCAGTACATTCATAACTTTCATACAATACTACTTAGCAAAAAAAGGAACAAACTACTGATACACACAAGTTTGACAAAACCTTAAAGCATTATGTTGAGTGAGAAAAGTCAATTCCAAAATGTCATATACTGTATTATTTTATTTACCTGAAACGGCCAGAAAGACAAACCAGCCTAGCAATTGCCTGGGACTAGAGTGGAAGTAGGTGAGGATTAACTGTAAGCAGGAATGGGAAATCTTATCAGGATGATTAAAGTGTTCTTAAACTGGATTATTGTGATGGTAGCACAGGCATATAAATTTACTAAAACTCATTGTACTGTATACTTAAAAATGGGTAAATTTTATGTATCTAAATTATACCTTTAAAAACTATTTTATAAAGATTTTATATTTAAAAACTAAATCTGTGCAATTACATTCTGTGGGACTACCAGAAACACTGGTTACACAAAACCGTTATCAATTTTTCACTTACCGAAGGATGGGCTGCTATGTATCCATGTGCAGTTTTATCTGAAAAGTGAAGATAAAGCTGTCACCTTTGTTTCATAAAAACTGCCTCATTTAAAGACAATACTTAAAAAAAACTGCATATATTTGACCAGAAGGAAATTCTTCAATTCAGTATTAAATAGATATTATGACAAACAACATAGTTTTTCCTAAAATAGTTTATACCCTCACATCCTCAACATGTTATCACCAGGTCATTTTATAGACTTTAATGAAGGCCTCCAGTAAATATAATCTATATGGAAGAATGTTGAAATTACCTACTCCTGGATATGAATCATTGATATGATTCTATATTGTAGTTTCCCCTAATGGGGGGATATCTTCCAAGAACCCCAGTGGATGACTGAAACCTCAAATAGTATCAAACCTTACACACACACACAGACACAGAAAGAGAGAGAGAGGGAAAGAGAGAAAGAGAGACAGATAGACAGACAGACCTCAAATAACATCATTTCATTCCACGTTGTTTCATTAAAACATTGACAAGGTACTATAGGATCTTAACTCTTGTTCATATCAATTCGCCTATAGTAAAACTGGTTTTATTATACATCATCTAGCTGCAGTTCCAAGAACCTATAGAGGACATTAAGTGAGGACTTACAGAACCTAGGTGTTCTGCTCATGTCTTCCGCCCACAAATTTAAAGCCTTTTCCATCTTAACTAAGGACCTGTCACATACCATTTCTGTAATTTTTGCAGTTTGAGAAGCGACAGCAAAATTTATGAATTTCTTCCCGATTTCATGGGTAGAAGATTAATTCTTACCATAGATCTTAGCAACTTCAGCATAAGATCTTTCTCTTTCCTTATTAAGTCAAGAACTTTCACCTTTTTAATTAAAGAAAATACTTTAAGGTGTTTCTGGCATATATAAATTGCCAGCATTACTATTCTTGTGCTTTGGGACCATTATTAAGTTAAATAAGGGTTACTTGAGCACAAGCAATGAAACATCCTGAAAGCTGATCTGATAACCTAGACGTCTACTAATTGAGTAACAGCTGGTGTGCATGTGCAGCATGGACATGTTGGACAAAGCAGGATTCACGTCCTGGGTGGGGCAAAGCAGGACCATTCAAGATTTCATAATGTTACTCAGAACAGTGCACAATTTAAAACTTATAAGTTGTTTCTTTATGAAATTTTCCATTTAATATTTTCAGACCATAGTTGACCATGGGTAACTGAAACCACAGAAAGCAATACCACAGATAAGAGGAGAATATTGTACATCTATACCTAGAATTTGTCCCCCACTTCCTCTTTCCTTCTCCTTCTCTCTACCTCCTTTCTATGCACTCTCCCTCTCCCCGTCTCTTCTCCTCTCCCTCCTATCCTATTAGTCACTTGCAACACTAGAGCATCCCAAAAACATATGGTGAGTTTCACTCAACTCCAAATAGTGCAATAACTCAGATACTGTTGAGTTCCAACATAGTTTTCGGGATTTATTCTTTGTAAGTTGAGAGAATTCAACATATAAAAATAAAAGGGTTAAAAAGCAGTGGCAACTTAGAATAAAGGAAACAATTCTGAGAATCTCAGTATTAATGGATACACTGAAATGATTTCTTGAATCAATTCTTGGTTCTCATCGCTTATGGTTCTACAGTGTACTTGGAGCACAGCTCTAGATTTCCTCACATTAAGCATTCTTTGATGTGTCACCATGATCTCTTAAACATTTTATTCCATGCAATAGATTAAATATCATAAATAGCTCTTCTTGATGACTTTTTTCTTTTACATTTTTGCCACTGGATAACAGAAGTTAATCAATCTTCTCATTAAAAAAAAAAAGTCCTATTTAGCATATAAATTGCTATATGCCTTTAAGTTTGGGCTTTGATATTTGATATAGCCAAATCAGACACCTCCCCTTTCCAGTGTATTCTTGCACCACTTTTGAAGAGATCAAGCCTGCCCTATACTAAAACCGATATCAAAAACTAGGAGCTCTTTATATCTGGGACACTAACAATAGCATTCTCTTCTTTCTTTAATGTTAAATAAGAAATTGTTCTAAAGAGACTACCCAGATCAACTTTCTCAAAATGCAGAAGTGTTGTTGGTATATGATTTTCAGTTGCTTACAGTGCAAATTTGAACATCAAAGCTTCAAGCAAAGGCTAGGTCTACAAGCTAGCAAATGAAGTTAGGGTTTGGAAGACACATGGTCTTTCGATCTTTTATAAACAGCAAACCATGATTTCTTTTTTAAGTGTGATTTTTGAAGTCTGAGCAAAATAACCTGAGAGTTACAAAATTTGTTCTGTGTCATCATGGTGCAATTAAATGATTCTAAAGGATAAAATAAATTTCAAGAGACCATGGTTTGATCCATACACTTCTTACTTTATGAACACATCATAAAGCCTGATTCTAAGTAACTGAGTATCTTCATGCAAGTGAAGAGACAGAACAACTGTTGTGATTGCTGATTCAAACTGACAACTACTGCTTCACTGGACAATTTCCTTATTTCATTTCTAAAATTCTAAGCATTGTAAATCTCCTAACATCAACTTCAACTCCCAACTCATCTTTTGGTTTACATCTGTTGAAGTCACTCTGGAACTAGAGATGACATCAAATGTCCTACAGGCATCCTGTTCTAATCCTGAGGCTCTGAGATTGGAATTATTTTTCATTTTTTGATACCCTAGATTTACTCTTACCTCCTGATGTAAAGCTCATGTATTTCTGGTTGTTGACTGTTTCTTTGGAATCATAGAATTTGAGAACATCTAGTACTGCTTGTGGGTTCTTCTTCTGTTCCAGTTTTGTTATGTTGGAGGTTTGGAGTAATCGTGCCCATTGCTCAGGAATTCCCTGTAGACAACCAAAGGGAAAGAATGGTAGATCAGAACATTCAGCAGCTACATTTTTCTGTTCCAGTAAAGTTCTTCACCAAGAAGCCCATGCTACCTGTAGGATTACACTTGGGAGACTGAAGTAACACTCTAGATTTAAAGTTAGTAACTTAATAATGCAATCATTCTCTTTTCTAATTAAAACATATAGGTAAAACTAGGATCCAACTTAAAAAGGGTGGGTGGGAGTATGACTGTGATAGAAAAAAAAACCACATGAAAATCACCTCCATATTAATTCTGCTCATCCATGAAATGATGTTTACAGCTTAGCTTATTTTTTCTGGTGACTCAGGGCAGACATAGCAAGACTTCTCCAAATTTGTGCACAGCATAGTATAGTGCAGATCAATAGATTTTATTTGGCTGGAATAACAAGCTGTTTCTGGACATGTTGTAATTAGAATAAAAGGAAAGCCTCACCTTTGGTTAGGTCATACTTTGTGATTGTAAAATATAATTTTTTGGATCTAGAGCTTTAATAGAAAGGGGGATTGAGAGGAGACAAAAATAGAATTGTAGAGGAACACAATAACCACTGAGATGCTAAATAGTAACATTAACATTAATGCTGCTTTGGGCATTTTCCCTGCAGCCTTCTCCTCTCTTCCCTCTGTGCCCTCCTCCCCACTTCATTCATTGGCCACATAGAAGAACCTGGGGACTGTGACAACCATGCCAAAGCCTTGTGAGAATTTGTAATAATCTGAAGCATTTAGAACAGAGAGGAGGGAATATTTGGAAATCTAACTAAGGAGAATTGCAAAAATTACACAGAGAGGTTAGTTTTGCATTGAGCATTGAGCATTCTTTCCTATCCATTCGGCCTACAGATGTCCCCATTTCATAATTATCCAACCTCCAAGAGCAACTTGGGGTGAGAAACAGACACACTATTCCTGAAGTGCATCTAGACACAATTTATGTGGCTTTGTCCTATGAAGTCTCGGCAAAACAATGTGTGACGTGGGCCTCCAGAGTTTGGGAATGACAACAAAAAAGTGAGATAAGCCAAGCAACAACTCTACTGCACACACATGAACCTGCTGCTGCAGTGCTATGACATCTCAAAGAAGCACTTTGATGCAAGCTTCTTTTGGGCCTGTGACGCACCTCTGGGAGCTTCCCTGGGCACATCTGTGAGCCATAGAGATCTGGCTGTAATGGACGTAAATAAAGAAAGAAAAGAAAGTTAAAACAGATGTGGGACAACTTAGAAGGTGGGAGGAGATGAAACCAATGGGTCTGAATGGGGCGGTAATCCCATCTACAGTGGGCGGTTATGAAAATAGGGAGATATTAACTAAATCAGGGGCAGGACAGGCTAGAGGACAACAGATTTAAGAAAACAGAGAAAACGACAATGTTCCAAAGTTTGGATGCATAATTCCACTTTTGGCTAGATGCTTCCTCCATAAATATGCTATAATAAGAATTAACATTAAATGACTAGAGAAATTACTAAAAGGCAAAAACATGAATTTGGAGGGATAAAGGATGGTATCGTGAATAGCTTCAATGATAATTTGTAAGTTGTTTTTATACCTGGGTGATCACAGGTAGCCAATGGCCATGTGATGAACTTACAAATTTCAGTTCCCAATTCTGGTCAACCATTTTTAGTTTCACATTGGAAGTGTCTGTATGGCTACATTTCAAAGGATGGCTATACGGTGATGTTGAAGTTAACATTTGTTTTCATTGATGTGATTCTTCTGTACTTTGTAACTCAAGTCATGGCTGGCTTAAAGAAAAACTAAATTGAGGATTTCCCACACAGCCAGACTCTGTGTTTGAGTTTCTTAGACATTCAGACCAGGGCAAGGGAAACCATTTCACTTCAAACCATATAGGAATAATTTCCATTTTAATTCTGCAGTTCCAAAGTCCCACTTCCCACAAAATAAGATTAAATATAAAGTAACCTCTTTATCTAAATAAAGATATCATCTCCAATGCTATAGAAACATGCTTTGACCCAACTGGTTTGATTCGGGACTTAGGTCTTTGATTCCTAGCATTTAGGGTTACTCCAAACACAATGAAATAACACTTATACATGCATTCATCACACAATTTGATGCTAACGCCTTGAGCCAAAAAATTGAACTCAGGAGTCCATGCATGATCCCAGTTCTGATTCTAAGTTCAATTAATAGCATTTGGTTAATACTATAATGGCCAATAGAATTATTAAGTGCTCAAAACCAGGAATGCATTGCACATAACCGCTAAGGCAGACATCACTGGCATGATCACTACCATAATCATTAGAATATTCGTAGTTATTAAACATTCTCATGGCACTTTAAAACTTTTGTGATAGTCTTGTGATAACTAGACAGCCGAAAAAAATGCTGTCAATTGCAGAATATCCTCCAGACAGCTATACTTACCACATGACTACGCTGCTGAGATGATTTCTATTTTCTTTTTTAAAGTTGAAATAAACCAGTTAATCAATGAAATCTGACACTTAAATTTGAATGTATGCCCAAAGGCACATAATCAGAATGCCATGTCATTACTCCAAACTGAGGTACAAATTCCAAAAGTTAAACAGCTAATGGAGACCTAGAAGTGTGAGCATCAGAAGCAGGAGCACATATCAATGCCCGGCCATGTATACAATAACAACTAGATGTATGTCAATTTGGGGATTGTCCAGTATAGGCCAGGAGAATTGCAGCATGATACAACAGGCCAAGCATTTATCTTATCACAAGAAATGATAATTTATATCACTCATACCATTTTTCTCTCTGATTGACTTGAAGTGACCATCATGGGTCTAGAGGTCTGGAAGGGGAAATTCTGAATTATTTGGCACAAAAATGGCAATATAAAGGGTAAGGACTTGTATTAGTTTAATACCAAAAAATCTCACCTCCCAATGTAATTTTAAGCTCAGGGTCAAAGTGTATGACCAGGTGTACAAGGTTATATGGGCCAATTAACCATAGGATAATCACCAAGCAACACATCAAATCAGTGTCAAAATATTCAAAATAATAGGCCCTTGTAAGACAACTGAACTAGACAGTTGAACAAATTCATCAAAGTTCAACCTAAACAACTGCAATAATTAAATTTAGTGAAATGGCCCTCCCTCTCTGCACACAAATACAATGAATTAGTGTTACTTTGGAATTAAGACCCAATTTTAAAACCTACTAATAAAATGATTTTTAAAAGCTAATCATTTTATATATTTAAAGTTAGCAAATGTAAATCATAGGTTAAGATAGTATAAAAAGACAGAATTTGGCATCTTTAAAAGTAATGTTT
This sequence comes from Pteropus medius, assembly GCF_902729225.1. Lineage (NCBI taxonomy): Eukaryota > Metazoa > Chordata > Mammalia > Chiroptera > Pteropodidae > Pteropus > Pteropus medius. The sequence goes on along the minus strand of NW_024345872.1, from coordinate 1,305,399 downwards.
GGACAATTAATTGCAAAAGATCATGAAGATGACGATAAAGTACATCAGATTTCCATATTTAGCTTGTGTCTTATCTATTTACCCAGTGGATTTCTAAGAATTAACTGCATCCAAACAGCTGTTTTATTTCAAATTGGGTTTTGGGGAGGAAGGGACAAGTTTTTGTTTGGTTTGTTTAATTTGTTTTAAACTGTTTTTCACAATTGGAAAGATTACCCATCACATATCCTATCCCTGCCCTCCCTGATTGGTTCTTTGGGTTCTAATTGATAGAAAAGTAAAAATGTTGGACTGCAGTTAGCAAGATGACGGTGATTTACTTTCCTTTATTTCTATTCAGAATCCATAAAGAAATAAGAAAGAGCTAAAGATAGAAATCATATGTCAAGTAAGTTGGAAAATGTAGAAAATTAAAAAAAAAAAAAAGAAAGGAACCAGAATGTCACAGGAGAATAGTGGAGAAGAAAACTTTCACATCAAAAAACAAAGAGGAAGGAAAAAAGAAAAGAAAAATATGGAATGACAACAATAAAACACGAGAAATTTAAACAGAAGGAAAGCGTACAGAAAATAAAAAACTAGAAGGATAAAGTTCATAAAATAAAAAAGGGAAGAGATATTAGACAGAACTTATAAAGTTTATGTGCTTTTACTGTTACAAATGTCAAAAAATAGTCAATATGATTTTTAAAGATATTTAAACTTGTTCAGTTTATAAAAATTATTATTTTTTGATAGTGATGATGGTAGCGGTAGTGGTGACAGTAAGGTTATATTCCATAAGTATAGCTTAGAAGATATTCTCAAATATAGTAAAGAACAGAGACTAGGCTCAAACTCAAGGCCATTTGAATAATGTCTCTGACCCCAGTGATGAAATTGGTTAAATCCTACCAGTAACTGAAATTTATCAATGTCAGTACTTATTAATGTTTTATTTTCCTTGCTACTGAGAACATAGAAATAATCACTCACATCAATTTACAAGGCTAAGATGTAAGTTTCCATTTCATTCTCATATTGCTTACTTTCAGAATTAAAAAAAAAATATATAAGATAATTTGGCTGTCGATTCAGAGACATGGTTTGCTTCTGCAAATCCAATTAAGTTATCCCTTCTTTTTTTATTTCACTTAATCATATGACACAGTCTACTCACTAACCACAATGTTCTGAAACAGAAAATTCAATTATTGAATATCAACATTTATCTCTGGTTTAACAACCCCAAAATCGATGGTGACAGTTCTGTTAAAGATTTTTTTCTGAATGCATTCAAAATTATCTCAGAATGCACTTTTTGACTGAGTTCCTCACTAGTATGAAAAAAAAAGATAGTTTATCTTCTTGGGGACATATTTCTAGCCACAATTTTCCTTCATCTATCTAAAAAAAAAAGATGCCAGATCTTTACAAAGAAAAGTATAAAATATAGATCTGAGATTCTGTGCTACTTGAGCACTACACATATTTAAAGAAAGACTGGATATATAGCTATGGTCTTTCTAGAGAATTCTTATTGGCATTTTTTTCTGGATTATATATGGAGGAGGTCCATAACCACTAAATCATACAAATCTATCCATCTATATTTCTCCCTGAAACATGGGATTTGTTGTTTTGAATGTCTACGAAATATACCTGTGAAGCCTAAAAATAGTTATGTTCTTGAAATCAAAGAGAAGAACAGGTCAATACAGAAGTTTTGGGTTAGTGTAGTTAGTGAATCTGGGTAATCCAGATTCCAAAGTAAGGCCTGAATTATCCAGATGGATTGTTTTCACTGGCCAAGTTAAGTCAGCGATTCTCTGATTCACTTCAAATAATAAAGAATAGGCTCAATCAAGCAGGGTCTCTACCATGTCTACATCTCCTGTGCCATGGTAAACTAACATTTTCAATCAAGTTGAAGATAACACAGCTATCAGCCATTTTTGTTAAGATGGACAAAATAATTTTGCCAACACTCTTACCATCTTCTAGTCCCACCTGTGATTGTCTAGGCAAAGTCCATCTTACTTGAAATCATCCAAAACTTCAAGTTTGACATTTTGGGACATGGCATTTTCATAAAGAATTTTTTTCATGGCTTACAAAACAAAATAAGGAGCTTACTTACAGTGAATTCCCCGGTGACTGCATCAAACCCCACATGAATCGTATGTTCAAAGTCTGAAGGAAGAGAGATCTCTGGGCGTTCTTTCTCTTTCTTCTTATTGGCTAAAGGCAAAATGTTAACATATATTTATATGGAATACAGTTTTGGCATCCAGAAGTTGTACAATTAGGTTAATCAAAAACAGTTACAAAGTTGAAAGACAATTGGTTTCAACACAATTTTAACAATACTGTACTGTGGAAATTATAACTTTATTCGCAGAAGTGGATTGCTGAGAGTTTGACGGAAAATGTTATATCTAAATAACTTACAAAATTTAAAAATCCAGTTCAAACAAAACCTGCAGTCAAATTGGTTTATGTCTTCTGCTAGTCTAATGATGTAACCAACAGGTATCTAGGTATATTGTGTTTAACTGGCTTTGCTGAATCAAATATTACTTAATAAAGAAAAAATTCAGTACACACAAGTCAAGCTTAGGGTTACTATTAGAAAGAATAGAAAAGGAAATTGTTTATGCTATCTATAAAAGTGTTATGAATTGCTTTCATGTTAACCCTAGCTAATCATCAAGTAGCTAGAACTTCCATCATTTACATGTTTACGTTATGAAGCATGTCTTAATAGGTTCTTGATCTTCTTTCAATAAGAATACTATTGCAAATCAATAATACTACAAATCTTTATCATTAAAATGTTTTTAAATATTTCCTGCCAAGCACATTGCTGGTAAGAAAATACCAATTAAATTTTTTTACTGATTTAATTTTATTTAGTTTTTAGAAACTTTAAACCAGTTTCTTGGTTTAGTCATTCTAGTTTGTAGTTATTTTCAATGTCCCCATTATATTCTGTCCTATTAGCCATTCAAAATCATTGTTCTCAAGTACCAGATTTTTTATAGTGACAGAATTATGAATTAGCACATCAATATTCATAAGTCAAAAGCCTTTAAAAATATAATCACTGAAGAAATTAAGTTGGGAACAATAATGAAATCAGTCCATCTTGAAATAGATCCCAGAAGGAAGTTACTATGAAAAGACTGTAAAATGACATCTAGTAGCTTCCATAATAGACATGTCATCAGATTTGAGCATATATCTCTGATAAGGCTGCATTTCACACTAAAAATATAATAATACCCACCCTCCTAATAATGGGCAAGTCAGCACGAATCACATATGCTCAATTAAAACCAATAAACTTCAGAATTGCCAGGTGGCCAACTTAGAATATTTCGGTTCAAATAGATGTTTCCTTGGCTTGGATTTCAGATAACATCCAATTAACCTTATATGGATTACTGGTTTTGTGAGTTACTCAGAAAAAAATTTTAAATTCAAAAGCATTTATGTTCAAATGTCATTCTTCTGGCTTCTTTTCTCTTCTTACCCTTTCTCACTGCTCTGTATTTCCAGCCAACAGATAGAGATATGGGGCAGAAATATCAAAATTCAAGTAATAAGAGAATCAGGATACTGATTAGACAGGCTGGATGGGGATGAAGGTCACTCAAAACCTTTGCCTGGCCATGGAACACATTTAGGACTCATTTTGAAAAAAAATATATGTGCCATCTAACTTATCTTCAGTATAGATTCCATTTTACAGTGAGCCTACTTTATTGATGAATAGTAGCTTAACTGAACAGTGAAGTTTAGAGCTTTCTGTTGTATTTCTATCTTCCTGCATGTTTGTGGACTGTAGCTACCATTCACACTATTCAACCACCATTTTCACTTGTTCACAAATGCAAAACTGAACAATCAGCTTTCTGTTTTTGTCACTTGACTTAAGTTATCCTAGTGAGTTTTGTTGTCATTTTTTTATTTTTCCTCTTTCCTGATCTCCCATTCATTTTGGACATGGCTAACCATCTCTCTTTCTACTTCCCTGACAATGTGGTCTGATTCTCCTGCTTCCACCATGACCAGTTTTTATTTGATTGACATTGCTTCTCCTTCTTTTGCCTTTTCTAGCACATTCTTTGACCTTTTGCAATCCTATTTTTGCACTCATTCATCTTAGATGGCATCCACTTCAAGATACTAATTCATGTTGAGTAATTCCCTAATCTGTTGTTGGCAGGGAGTAGATCTAGATTTTGTGGGACTAGACACTTTATGTAATTTGAAAGAAAAGCTTCCTTTAAGTAAAAAGAACACAAAATTGCTAGGGCTCCTCGTAGGGCCTTGGAAGAGTCCTAGGCAAGTGAGGAACTACGAAGAAGTTTTATTTGCTTCATGGTACCACTCTGAAAAATCTGAACCTGTAGAACTTCTGCCTATAAAAATGTACTATACACATCTGCAAAATTTTGCATATAACTTCAGAGGTTCAAAATTCCCCTAGACTCCAGGTTAAGAAATCATATCTTAATCTATGTCTCCAATTGTTATATCAACTTGCATTCATGATCTCTCTTGCCAGCAAATAAGCTCTCCCTACTTCTCCATTAGTATTGGCTGCACATTTAACATTCCACTGGATATAAACACTCCACTTGGGCTGAGCTATAACCGAAATTAATGTTTCCACATTTTGAGTGACCCTGATTTGTGGGGCCTTAAGCACAATGCTTACTCTGACTATTGTGTAATCCAGCACTGGCCCAACTGCCCAAATCACAAGTTGAGGAGCTTCTTTGACTCCTACTTTATTCTACCTTAGTCACTAAGTTCTCTCTATTCTATATCCCAAACTCGTCTAAAATCCATCTTCTTCATTTCATCCCCACAAACCATTATCTTAGTCCAAGGTACCAGCATTTTTCACTTGGTTTTACTGCCTCCAATTTTGCCCCTGCAATTCATTATACTGTGACCAGAGTAATCTCTTGAAATGTAATAATCTGACCACATTCTTGCCTTTAAGATCCTTAAATGGCTCCCCATTACCCATATGTTAAAAGTCCATGCTCATTAGCATGCTATCAAAGAGCCTGCATGATCTGCCCCCATCTTATTTATCCATTGTCTATTCTTGCCATGGCCTCCATGGTCCCATACTCATTTCATGCTCCCTTAAACTGCTGGCTTTTCACTATTTTTAAATTTTATTTTTCAGTTACAGTTGACATACAATATTATATTAGCTTCATGTATACAACTTAGTGATTAGATATTTATATACCTTATGAAGTGACTACCCATACAAGTGTAGAACCCGTCTGGCACCATACATAGTTATTACAATATTATTGACTATATTCCCTATGCTGTACTTTACATGACTCTTTTTATAACTGGCAATTTGTACTTCTTAATCCCTTTCATTATTTTTGTCCATCCCCTGCTGGCTTTTCTCTTACTGCCAAGCTTTTACACATGCTAGGCCAAGGCCTGGAAAGTTTTACATTTTACTGTGCACCCTCTGCTTTGTGTGTATAACTCCCATTAGTTTTTATTCTTGAAGACTCACTCTTGGGCTTCCTCTCCTTTAGTAAGTCTCTTCCCGTCTTCCCTCTGCAGACAAAGTTAAATGCCCTCTCTTCATACTCCTATAGAACTACCCAGTGTATACTCTGAGCTTGACACCTATCAACACTGGATTGTTATTTCTTCTTTACATACATCTCTAGCTAAAATTTGAAGTATTTCACAGCAGAGATTGTATCTTATGCATTCTCACATTCTCTAGCACCTGCCTTATGTCTGCACACTTAATAATTATCATTTATGGGACATGCACTGCGTGCAAAGTGCTTCTAAGGTAATTTCATTTAATCACAACATTATAAGGTAGGCTGTATTATTATTGTATTACTATTGTTTTATAGATGAGTAAAACAAGACTCAGTGGGGTTAAACCACATACTCAGGTTATATAGCTGGCAGGTGTCAGAGTCAGGATTTGAACTAAGTTCCAACTGCGGCTACAGAAACTAAGCTCTTAAAAGCTCCACTATGTATTACTTAGTAGCATCAAACCAAACAAAATAAAACACCTCAATATATTTGAGCTCTAGTCTTTAGTAAATGTTTAGTGATTAAATGAAGCCTAGATGAGAACCTTTTTTTAAGGAACACTACAATGTCTGTATCTCCCCCAGAAAACTCTGTGAGCATTGGTCATTTATATTAAAATTCAGCTTAACTTGAATCTTGGGATAAGACTCAGCCTGATCAACTCTGGGTTGGTTTTTGCAGAGAGCAGAAGATCAAATGAGTACTACTTTCTAAGCATATCACCCATAATCTATTGGAACCTAGAACAAAGGCCACAAATTGCTGATTAGACAACAAACTGCAAAGAACTTTTGGCCTTGGGACCCTCTAAGTGTACATGAGTTCTGGTTGTAACTCCAGGGGCCAGCTAATCTTTCCTATCTCTCATCTTAACACCTTTCTCCATTCTACTACCTTTGAAAGAAAGAAAGGTACCTCTAGTCATATGTCCTCTTCTATATGTCCCACCTCAATTTTCCACACTTCCTCCAGTGCTAGAACTTGATCCATTACAAATTCCCCTGCATCTTCACTCTCTTCATTAAATGTCCTCTTTACTTCCTGCCTTAGATTCTCAAATTTCACTGTGCACAACTCTCATCTAGGAAACTTTTTAAAAGAGAGAGAGTTAAAAGCTCCACCCCTAGAGATTCAGATTCGGTCTGGGATAGACCCAAGCTCCTTTCATTTTTGAAGTTCCTCAGGAATTTTCATTAAGCAGCTAGGATTGAGAAGAAAAAAAAAACTAAATCTTACTATCCAACAAGGGTAGCACTTCCTCAGATAATTCTGGTGGACACTGCTCATTCTTCCCCATCCCAAGTTTTTAGGCCTGGGGGAATGAGGAAGGGCAGAGTTTCCCCCTTAATTCCAAATTGTTTTATTGTTTTATTTGAGGTCAGTACTACTGCATATGCCTACAAAATCCCCTCCTTTTAAGATTATTGCCATTTACTTCTGGTCAGGTACCCACATCCATTGAGAACTTTGGTTCTCAGTCTTTCTTCCTACACTCAATGCTGCTACCACTCTGTGAAATATAATATATATATAATAAATAAAATATATATAATATATAAAATATATATATAATATATCTAATATATAAAATATATATAATATATATAATAAATATAATATATAAAATATATAAAATATATATATATATATATATATATATATATATATATATATATATATATATATATATAAATGGGAAATTCTTTCATTGGTCAGGTACCCACACCCTCTGGGTCAGGTACCCACATCCATTGAAGACTTTGGTTCTCAGTCTTTCTTCCTACACTCAATGCTGCTACCACTCTGTGAAATATAATATATATATATATATAAAATATAATATAATATATATAATATATAATATATATATATAAATGGAAATCTCTTTCACACCCTTTCAACTCCTTGGCCTTCCTCAACTCTAATGAACTTAACCTTCCTTCTACTTCTGTAATACATTAATTCCCATGGCCTCCTTTTAAATGAGTGGTTCCCATCCAGGGCTGCACATCAGAATGACTTGTAGAGTTCCATGAAATACCAATGTCTAGGGCCCACCCAGAACCTACTATGTCAGGATTTCTGGGTATGGGACCTGGACAAATAATTTTTTAAGCTCCATAGTTGATGTGCAGATAGAGTGGAGAATCGCAGCTACCCCAGGCCTTTTCATTATCCAGAGTGATCCTTTCTCTGAAATAGTCAACCTGTTATCTCTGAGCCCAGCCTCCTATCCTGCTAGGCTTCTCACTTTCAAGCCCTTATTCCTATTTTAACTGTTCTTTGATCTCAACAAAACCTCCAGTTCCTGATCCTCTCCATTTTTAGCCAATTTCTCAGCTTCCTCCTGGCCCAGACTTTATGGCCCATCATTTAAATTGCTCTTAAGCTACTGCCCTGGAAACTCACTCTTTGATCTTCTTTTGCAATTATCTTGCAAAACTTTACCCTGACAGAAACTAACCATAAAACCTTCACTTCTATATTGAGGCTATTGAGAGTCGTTGGGGAAAAAAAATCATACAGCTATGCAGATCGGTGCTCACAGACCAGAGAGTCATCAGTTGTGCTTGGCAATATTCTTCTTGCCCCTTGCCAGCTTCCTTTCCGACTCCTCTTACTGAATATTCCAGAATTTTACCACTCTACTCAAACTTCTACTTTATCATCTCCTCCTTTTCTTTCAGCGTATAAAATTCCTCCTACTTGAATGAGGAAAATGGAAGCCATCAGTTTGGAACTCTTGACTTTACTTCCTCTCCCACTCCTATGCATGTATCTCCATCAGTAACATCTTCTCCTCCCACATCTCACTGGAAGCAATGTCCCTTCCTTGCCTAAGGTTTATCCCTCCACAGGAGCTCTAGCTCCCAGTCCCTCTCACTTTACCAGGGGTCTCACTTCATCAGTTATCTCCTATTTCTCCTTATATCTTTAATCTTCCCTTCTCTACTGAAACTTCCTATTTGGTTTAAAAGACATGCTGAGATCTTTGTGTCCTTAAAAGTTAAAACCCTCTGCCACCTTGCATCTTTCTCTAGCTGCTATAGTCGCTCAGTTATTTTTTTTAGCTTAAACTTCTTGAAAAGGCAGTCTAGACTTCCTTAGCCCTTACTCCTTGAATCACTGCAATGAGTCCCTGAGATCACAAATTAATCTTCTCCTTCAAAATGGTCACTTTTCAGTCCTTACCACTGTTGATCTTTGTCAAAACTGACATTGTCGACCACAAACTTCATGGAACTAACCCCTCCCTATCTTCTTTCACATAACACTTATCTAGTCTATCTCTACATTTCTGAGTTTTCTATTGACTCCTTAAATAGTATTCCCCAGGAGCTGACCTAGGTCCTCATCTCTTCTTATCATCACACCTCTCCTTTAGGTCACATCATCTAGTTGCATGGTTTCAACCACCATTACACTAGTGACTCCCCATATGTATTTCCAGCCCTGACCTCTCTGCTGTACCCTGACCCCCTGGAGTTAACTGCCCAATTAACACCTTTATTTGGATGCCTCATAGGCATTCAAAAGTAAAACAATTCTCCATTGCCTTTTCCCACCTAAAAGAAGCTACACCTCCTTGAGTTCCCTATCTCACCCTCCGATAGCTTCTCCCACCTTCTGATTAGTTGCCTAGTTCTATTAATTCTTCCTCCTAAATATTCCCACTGTACTGTATTCTCCTATTTGTATTGATACTGGCTCTGAGGCCAGGCCATTATCATTTGAAAACAGCCAGACTTGTCTCCCTCCACTACCCCACCCCCAAATCCATTCTTCTCCTGTGGCTAGAGTGATATTTTGGCACACAAATCTGTTATCGTTTCTCTATTTCAATGTTTTTCTATTGCCTTCAGAATCAGATTCAAAGCACTTAGCATGACATAAATAAGCCCTCTAGGATTCAGTCCCCAATTACTTCCACAGCTCCATCTCACACTCTTTTTCCTCTCTTACTCCATGCACTAGTTATTCTGGACTACTTGTAGTTGTACTCATAGAACCTCATCTAAGAGTGTGTCATGCCTACTGCCTTTATAATGTTGCTCCTTCTATCTGAAATGCCACCTATCCGTTACATGAATAGCTCTATTCCTTCATTAAGACTCACCTCAATTCAGTGGTCATCTCCTTCAGGAAGCCTCCCCTAAGTGCCCATCTCCTCAGTCTTGAATAGATGCCTCCTCAGTGCTCATTTCTATATTATACTTACTGCACTAAACTCTAAACTTGTCTATGTCCCTAACTAGGCCATCTAATTCTTAAAGGCAGGAAGTGGGACTTATCCACCTCTGCCCCTCCTATTTAGCAAAGTACCTGATTCAAGAAGTATTTAATGAATAAGCAAGTAAACAAATGAATGAATGATTGTCCTTCATTATATGAAATGAGACCCAATATATGGAGACATGCCTATTTGCCATCATGTGTTCACAGATGAAGAGACAGGTTCCGCAAGAAGGCTGTGGGTGAGAGGATATGTTTTAGAGTAGTTGTTAAAGTTGCTGGTGGCATTGTTGCTATTATTCCGCAACAGTGGTGATGACTCATTCAGGCACACCTCTTCCTAGTTGCCACTTTGGGTTCAAAACCATATATTGGCAACACAGATGGGCAAGGTTCAAGGTACAGCAAAATGACCAAATCTCCTCCAGCTGAAATCCCTGGATGGGGCTATGCTTGCCTTCTGAAAGCATTTTAGAAAATTGTCAGCTGAGTCTTCCTTATTGTAGGAGTTCCACTTGTCATCTTCCCCTAAAATTCCTGAGAGTTTGGTTGGGCCTTTCATTGGATGTCATATTGTCATGTTCAGAATTATTTTTTAGAACACTTTCTAGCTTCTTGAAAACAGAGCATGAAGGAAATGAAAAGGAATAACAGAGGGCAGACATAGAGAAATGCTTTCCTATATAAATTTAGCCTGAAAGCACAGAACAATAATTATTTTTGAAAAAAAAAAACGGAAAACATTGTTTTTTGGTTATGGTATATGGCATTAAAAAAGTGACATTTAAAGCCACATTAATTCAGAAAGCTAAAAATCAAAATATTATATAAAGCACTTTTTAAGTTCAGAAATAGTTTTTTCAAAGAAAAAAGCCCATAAGCTGGCTAGTTCTAAGCAGCAAGCATTTCACAACTCTGGCTCTAACAACCAACTCCCTCCTGCTACTGTTCCAGCTTCCTTTCCTTTAAATCAATAAGTGGGTCAGTTAACAAGTAATATAGAATTGAAGATCAGTGTACTGACAGATTATGCCGGATAACTCATGAGGAACTTAATATTCCAAACTTGCAATCTAATTGGGGGAGTAAGCTGAGCAAATGAGATAGTAATTGATATCACCAAAGACAATTGGGTGCTAATTTTGAAGAACAGAGTATAAATGCTGTAGCATGTCAAGAAAAAAAAAAGATCATAGAAGTCTGTGTTGGACAGTGAGGGCTTACTGGTTGAGGTGAGACTAAAGAGATGGGTCATAAAGAATGGATGAGCAGGAAAGAGTAAGGTATCTAAAGTAGAAGAAACAGGAGAAGCAAAACTTGGAAGTAGAAATATATATATAGCATATTGATGAAGAAGAAGATAGGGTGAATAGATAGGGTATGGCCTTGGACATCAGGAAGGAAGATGCATTTGGAGACAGTAATAAAGAATGTACTGGGAAAGTTTTTTGAGCAGATGGTTGATATGATAGAAAAGATGTTTTCTGGAAGACGAGTCAGGTAGCTATGTGCTGCTAGGCACACATGACATGGTAGCAGCAGGCTTCAAAATGGTTATTTCACACAGGCTAAGGAGAAAAATGAATGGTGGGGGTGAGATGAGCAAGAGTTCTCTGCCACTGTATCTGTTGCCTCTAAGATCACCTACTAGGCACTTCTTTTAAACTGTGTGTATGTCTGATTTCTGTTAAGAGATTGAAAATTATCTGAGGACAGGGAACCTTGTCTTATATCTAGTATTCCCCACAACACTAAGCTTAGAGCTAGGCACATAAGAAGCAGGCACAAATCTTTTCTGAATGAACTTAATAAAATATGTTCCAGGTAAGCCTATGTTAACATCCAATTTTGTTGTATCTGATGTTTACTGAGATAGCTAATAAACTAGATCTGTGCTCAAATTCAGCATGCAGCTCATATTTATCCACTGGTTGGTTGCACATATGTCTCTATCCTGTGATCTTCCATGAAGTCCTTTGAGATAAAAGGAGCTCTAATAAAATATTTTGTTAGAAGGCTCGTACTAGAGTTTCTGAGGTTGGAGTTTTCCTGGGAGGTACATTTGTCCCACAACCTGTAGCTTAACATTAGAAGCCCTTCTCCATCTCCTCCTTACTTTATCCCACTCTCTCTGCCTAGGTGCAATCTGTATTGTACTGTGTTCCTGAAGCCAAACAACTTGTGTAGATATAGGGGCCATTTCTGCCAGGAGCAGTGAGGATAGCTGAGTTGGAGATCCATTATACTAAAATGCTTGTTTTTCATCTCAATATTCCTGAGCTTTGCTTTGGAAAAGCCATGTTGTAAGGATATAGAAATATTGTTAAAGGGCCATGCACCTCCTATGGGTGGCAACCTTCACTTTTCCCAGTTGAGGACCCTTAGTGATTTGATCATTCTTTAGTAGGGTGACAGGTACTTTCAGTGGTTCATTAATTTTTCTAATTCACTAATAGGTTGCTAGTCAATGCCTCACAACAATCTTTTATAAAATGCTGCCCTTGTGGCCTTTAACAATTAAAATGTCTTAATGTCTACTTAACTACCAGAAAAGTGAATTATGTACTTGCTCCATCCTCTTACATGTGGGTCAGAGAGCACACTGTATCATAATCCCCTAGAAGGAAGCTTTCTGAAGCCTTATACTTGGGTGAAAATAACTATCTGAGAACAGTTACAAATATTCTGTTTGGGGGCATATTATGAGAAGGGAGTCCCGGAAATTTATTACCTCCTGGATTCATGAAATGTACATTTTCCCTTACATGAGAAGAAATCAATTCTCTAGTTTTACTCTATTGTTTTGTAGAAATATGTCATTTTGTGGGCCTTCAAATGTATTTTTCCCAATAGAAATACTTCAAAGTACATGTGGTAATTACAATGGAAAGTTAGGCATAAAAAGAGTTTATTCTTGGTTCTAAGTATTTAAAGAAATTGACAGTGCAAGTTGGGTAAAATATTTAAAAAGAAGTCTACATAGCAAATATATTTCTGTCTTAAATCTAGCATCTTGAGCAAAATATATACTAATTCTGGGCAGAAAAGGAAACAGGTGTTTATTAAATGAGGAAAAAATGAACCAAATCTTTAAATACTGGATTATGAATGAATCTGAGAAAGGATGAGAGGTGACTCTCATGTTCTATTTTAATACAGTTCTTTCATATTATATATTATATCATCTTATATTAATTGTAAAAGCATCAGATATTTTTGTAATAGAAAAATATTTCAAAGCTTAAAAATAACACAGGAATCAGGGAAAATAATGATTTTTTCTTTTACAAAAGCTGTTTTTTTCTGCTAGCAAGTGAGGGCCTCAGGAGGAACAACTTGTAAAGATAAGGATATGACTACCATCATAATTGCTGACTGAGAAAATGGGTTAGGTTTCACCTGCTTCTGAAAAGATTTCATTTTTGCACATTCCTTTGGCTAAAACCTATTTTCAGAACAAGTTAGGTAACTCCCATTTTATGGCAAGCAGAACAGAAGTTGGGAGATCTAAATTCTAGGTTTGCTTTTCATCAGTAGTGGGGCAACTTTGTGGAAGTCATTTAATCTCTCTAAACTTCCGTCTTCCTCTATAAATTTGAGATAATCCTTGCCTCCATCATAGGAGATTTGAAGGAGGTAATTGATATGAAAGCACTTTGAACATAGTAATATCCCTATAATTGCAATCCAAAATACATCATCTCATTAGCAAAATACTTAGTAACAGGGTGACTGTGTTTGCTGGAGAACCACTTTTTAAACCCAGCACTTCCGTCCTATGAGTGAAGTCTTTAGAAATATAACTGCCAAGAAAGAGGATTAAACTGAACTACTCTTATTATATCTTTCATTATATAAGCAAGTCCCAGAAGTATATAGTTGGGAAGGCCCATTCTTTTGCCTTTAGGTAGAACCTGCTAAAGCCACGAGAGACCCAAAAGAGAACCTAGAAAATTTCACCCTTCGCAATTCACAGTATCCAATCAGCCTATCTGGAATTTATGTCTAGTTCTCTTCTCTCTGGTGAAATATTAATTCCATATCTTCTGCCAAGTCTTCAGTGACTATGGGAAATAATATATGCTTTCCATAAAGTAACAGCCTTTAATGTATAGAAAAATACTCAAAGTGGTACCTGATTCTATAAGAGCGGCTACAAGTCCAATTCATAGGTTGGATGTTCCATGAAGATGACCAGGGAAATGATAGTCCCATGTGAGCCCTTCTAGTGATCGATGCTGCCCCCCCACACACACTCACTCATGCAGAAAACCATCATCTTCAGTGGTATCATCCTCGAAAACATTCAGCAACAGTGATCATTCTGGCAAATCATTAGGAAGTTGACTCAGTGCTCATCTCCTTCCAGGAATCATACACTAGTTCTACTTTCATTTACACCCAATTCATATGTGCAACAATTTCAATGGAAAATGTTTGAAAACAAAAAACAAATATGAGGCAATGTCCTAACCCAGACACATCTGATCATGTGGATAACTATACAGGGCACAAGTTTAAAAGAATTAAAGAGGGGCCTCATTTGCTTTAAGGAGGGAACTAACTTCATATCCCTTGGCTAGCAGCCTCTCCTTTTGATACTTCATTTTAATGTTTGATACAACTCTCTTCTGTCTTCCCCTCTTCTCATCCATCCCCTGTATCTTCTCCATCTCCTAACCTCCCTCTCAAATATTATTTTCTCTTTCAATTTGTCACTATTACTTCTTTCCTTTAGGGTATACATCTCCCAATCTTTCATTCCATACTTCTCTTGAAATGACTGCTGGTTTTAGTGGACTACCATATTTGTGCCTAATTTCCTGATTTATTGGCTTTGAAGTGGAAGCACAGGTCTTAGTAGATAGAGTTCATCATTATCCCACCTTCTTTCCATTTCAACCACAGGGGATTTCTAGGAGTAAAGGAGAAGTGCAGAAGACTCTTCTCCTGGGACATAGCACTGACTCTGGAGGACAAGCAAGATGCCATGCCCTTTAGGCTTTCTAAAGGGTGGTGCAATGATCTCCAAAGAGCACTCTTTGCTGAGTTGTATGGGCTACATTTGGAGAGCCAAGAAGAATATAAACACCATTCAAGATATTCTATGACATCTTGCATTCTGATAACAGAACTCCAAAATAATTGAGACTCCCATTCACTGTTGGTACAATAATAATAACCTTGAGCTACTTCAGGGTCCCAAAGGGTCTTCAGCATCACTGAAGAAAGATTGCATACTGTTTAGTCTAGTTATCACACTAAATATTTTTTTATTGTGCATTAATTAAAGTTAGTAATGTGCGTTGACACCAAAGCATTTGATTAACAAAACCATAAAGGATAACTGAGAGTCTTCTTTAATGTAATTGTTGCACAGTAATGCTTCCTGCTATGTAGCATATCTAGAACATAACATACTCTAGGGATTAGAACAACATATATGCAAAATAATAACAAACTTTACGGTACTTTAAGAACTTTTTCACATGTATGAACAAACTCATTTAGAGCTTCAACTTTCTAAAGCAATATGCAAGCCTGTAAAGTATACGCACCAAAAGTAACCCATAAAACACCCAAATCAAATGTTAGCAATATCTATTGTCCTGAATATTTTCTCACTATCATTAAAAAATGAAAAAAAGGTTTTTTTTTTCTTCTGAGTGGTAATAAAAAATTCCCCTTTTCTGAAATTGAAAGAAGTTTCAAAGCCCAGTGTCATCTTCTTAAGGAGAAATGCAAGCCACTGCTGGCTTTTGGATGCTACAAGTGTAATTTCCCACCTATGCCCTTTGTTCTGTTGCAAGATAGTGTGATAGAGTAGAACAAGCATAGGGTTTGGAGTCCAAGAGACTTGGGAGACTTCTGACTTCCATCATTTGCTATGTGACACTAGTCTGTCTACTTAACTGCTTTGAGCTTAAATTACCTCATCTGTAAAATGAGGATAATACCAAGCGGTTGTAAAGATTTAAAAACACAATACATGTAAAGTGCCTGGTATACAGCTTAGCACAGGAACTAATGGTAGATCAGTCAGTAAATGGTAGATTACTTCCTATTTGTCTTATAACCAATTATCCCCTAATACTCTTCTAGGAAGAGGGGCTTTCTCTTCCTTCTCAGGGTCACCAGTTCCCAAATATCTCTAGATTCCCCACAAAAAATGCACATGAATGCTCTCTAAAGACACGGCCCTTCACACAACATCTCATGTCCTCTGAAACACACCTGATGCTCAAGCACAGCACAAGACAAATAAGCACATTTCAGAAGACACTGACATCACACAAAATATGTGACCTCCAAATGCAGCCTCATCTGCTTCTTTCCCACATATTCTTCCAAGCTTCAAGTTCTTAACACTGATTATTTTTAGAGGCACTATGCCATTTCCAGAGTTCTGGCAGATTCATTTGCTTCATTGTCTTTGTTGTATTGGTTTATTTACTCATGTAATTTTTCCATGTATTTATTTCTTCATTCATGTATTTATTCCCCACCTTGTCCCAAAATGGATATCAGAAGGCTTATAAGAATATACAAAATACAATGTAATAACATAAATTTGAAGTAGATAAGAAAGTAAAAGAAACAAAAAAGGTAGGAATATAAAATGGAGCCTGGAAGAAAGCTAATACAAAGTACATACCTATCACAGAGTCCCATTACAAGTACTATGCATGGGCCACACATTTGGCTCCAAGCTTTCCAGTAGCCAACAAAAGAGAAATCTGATCAGTCTCACACTTTGCAGGATACATAAAATGAATCAAACCACTTGTTTGGGAAGTCTTTTTCCTGATCTAAATTTTGAAAACTTTTCTATAGTGAAGTATCATAAAATGGTGGTAGACTGTCTCTCCTAATTTTCTCTACAACCCTGATTCAGCTCCTTGAACAGTCTCCAACAAAGACAGATTCTCAATCTTTGAAATTGTATCTACTATTTCTTACTTGTTTCTACCTGTTACTTGAAGTTCCATTTGTTCAATGAAATGTAGCTATTAGAGATTTCTTAAAACAAACAAACTCCTCTGCTGTTACCAAAGCAATTATTGTCATTTAACTAATAAAATAGACATTGTGTCATTATTTATGACAAAAATTTGGAAAGGACTCCAAATGTCCAACAAAAGGAATTGGTTAAATAAATCATGATGCCATTGTTGCCACTACATGATAAAATAGTCAATACCATCAAAAATGATATTTATGAAAACATTTTATAAAATGGAGAAATATTCATGATAAAAATGTTAAGTATGGCTCCATGCTCTGAGGATATAAAACTGCATATATTATGATCTTAACTATGTAAAAATGTGTCTATTTATAGCTATAAAAAAGTCTGGAAAGAAATCCACCAAAATGTTAACATTGTTTATGAGATTTGTGAATATGGCTGATTTTCATCTTTTTCTATATTCTTGTCTTTATTTTCCAAGTTTTTTTATATTGATGAATAATTTCTCTATGATGAGAAGAAGGAAGTCTAGGAGGAAAAAATACTAACCCAGCTAGTTATCTTTGGCTTGTGTAATTATGGGAAATTTTAATTTTCTTTTTCAATTTTCTATAATTGACATATAAATTCTAGATAGAGACAAAGTTACTTAAAGAAATAAGAGTTCTAAAATCTAGTTTTTTGGTTGTTTCTTTGTAAGGTCCAGAATGATACAAATTTAATAACACCTTACAATTATCAAGCACTTTAAAATTTATTTTTAATAGCATTTTAATATTTAGAATTACATTTGATTACCAAAAATGTCTTGTGCAGTAGGCTACATAGTACTATCCTCATTTAACAGGTGATAAAACTGAAGTTCAGAGAAATTAAGTGACTAGCCCAAAGTCACAATCAGTAGCAGACCTGGACTCGAACCCACATCTCGAGAACTCATGTCTAGTGCCCTTTCCATTCTTCAATAATGATTATAGTGTAACCCAAGCAGTCACTAAAAGGTGAAGTTAGAAACAGCAATCTTTACCCATGAGGGTCAGATTCCTAAATGACCCCAAGGTAAAAGAAAGTTCAGCTGAGGAAATTCTGATTTTGAGATCTAAAAAAAAAAAAAAAAAAAGAGTGGGGAAGTAAGGTTACAGGTGAAGTTTTGAAAGCCCTCATAAATAAATAAATAAATAAATAAATAAATAAATAAATAAGTGTGCATAATTTGCATAGTAAAACAAAACAATAACAATGATATATTATGGGAAAAGAATTAGAGTTTACAAAGCTTAAATTAGTAAAAATGATAGGCTCTACATAGTTTCCATTTATATCCTGAGATGATTTCCAGAGGTGTTAACATTCTTTATGGCAGTGGAAAATAGGGATGACAGTGAAGCAATGAACAGAGGTGGACTGTTTGCTCAAATTATGGCTCTCCATGCTCTCGGAGTCATCTAAATCCAATCCTGTAATCGTAGCAACTAGCTTTTGGCTTTATCACTATCAAGAAAGTGAAATTAAGTTGTATGACTTAATGACTTTGGCTCTTTTTGTCTTCTCAAGTCTTTTTTGAAGACACTTTAGCACTTCTGCATAGAATTCAAATTAAATAATTCGAGCTTTGTCTGAAGGCAGATTTTCAGCTGTCTAGCACAGGTCACTACCCTTCTGAGGTTGCTTTCTTCCCAATATGGTATAAAAAGACTCCTAGCACCTCTTTAATAGAGTTCAATGAAACCATTCAAGCTTTGTCAGGAGGCAGTTTATCAGCTGTCCAGAAATGGTATTAAATGGCACTATTTGATGATTTTTTAAAAATTAATATTTTATGGCGACATTAGTTAACGAAATCCAATGTTTCATCTGTACACTTTAACAGTAAAGCATATATATATTTACACTGTGTGTTTACCACCCATAGTTAGATTTCTTTCTGTCACCAGATAGTTGACCCCCTTTGCCCTGTCTACCTCCTCCATCCCCCCACCCCCTATCCTCTGGTAACCATTAATCTATAGTCCATGTCCATGAGTCTCTGCTTGTTTGCCTGTTCCTTTGTTGCTTTTAGGTTTCTATGCCACATACAAGTGATATCATGTGATTTTCAACTTTTTCTGTCTTATTTTGCTTAGCTTGATTATCTCGAGGTTCATCCATGTTGTCGCAAATGGATGATTTAAGTTCTGCTGAAGATTGTTTCTGTCCAATGTAATATTTTTGAAGGCATCGTAGCATCTCTTTATAGAACTCTGCTATATCTCACAAGCTTTGAAGAGGTAAAGTTTGACATGTAAAGGGATCAATTTTCTTTACTTTCTTGAGGAGGTTTTAATCTTGTTCTAAAATATTTGCTCCCGCTGTTTCAGTTCCATAGCTTCCTAATTATTTTCATTATCAATTATGATAATCACCTCTGGGGTACTAGAAGTTTTCTGAGAATCATATTCTAGCAGCATCACATCACTTGGATTAGTGTCAACAAGTTAAGACTGAACTTCAGCCAATGATTGCTCCTGCACCAAATGTTCATCAACACTCATAGATTCTCCTTGATCCAAAGATTTTTTTTTTGGTCTTCAAGAAGGATTGCTGAAAGATATTTTACCATATCTAGCCAAGTCTTCTCTCGGGTCACATTAATGACAGGCTCTGCTACACTATCTAATGGCTCTTTTATTAAGACTACAGCATTAGTTATAGCATAGGAATCTTATTAGCATCTTCAGCAGAGGAACCTTTGTGAGATTTTGAACAATAAAGTTAATAATTTGGCATAAGTCTTCCTGAATGACTTAGATCAAACACTGATCTAAGGGACTGAGGATCTGAGACATGAGACTAG
This sequence comes from Pteropus medius, assembly GCF_902729225.1. NCBI lineage: Eukaryota > Metazoa > Chordata > Mammalia > Chiroptera > Pteropodidae > Pteropus > Pteropus medius. The sequence goes on along the minus strand of NW_024345872.1, from coordinate 1,285,774 downwards.
TTATAAAGACAACCTTAACATTAGAATGTACATTAGCAAATGCATCTGAGGTGCCAACAGGACTGTGAAGAATAAGCAAGACTTTGAATTCAATTTTTTTTCTTTTAAATAGCCTTGAATTTCCACAAGAAAGCACTGTTTAAACCATTCTTTAAGCAGAGAAGGAATCATCCAGGTTTTTCTGTTTGCATGCAAGTATACCAGAAACTTGGCTTCTTTTTTTTTGCCTTTGAGAAGCTTTTAGCATAGTTTTCTGTAAAGTAGTAATGGTTTCACTATGAAGTCACCTGAAATATTGGCACAAAACAGAAATATCAGCTTCTCTGTTTTTGCCGATCTCATGTTAGCATCAGTTGACTCTTGCTCTTCAAAAGAGCAAGTAAGATTGTTCAAGAAATGAACAAAGCATGATGGTCTCAACAACACTGAAGATTTGTCAGGCACATAATCCTCTTCTTTAGTCCATTTCTGTAGTTGTAGTGGATACAACACAGAAGTTGCAGGGTCTAGTATTTCTTTCTTCAGCACCACCGTCACATAAGATTTGGTCTCCAGATCACAGTACACTGTAAGTCTCTCAAACCTTCCCTTGTTCCTGGCAAAAAAAATTGTCAGTGTCTGAAAATATGTCTTGAAAAATTCCTCTTCCATGGTCACAGATCCCTTACATGGAAAATGTTTTGTTATTCTTTTTCTTATCTTTTATTCAGATGTTTAACATCATTTCTATCTTTTCCATCCTTAGGTCATGAGGGATAAAGCATCTTTTAAGTGATGTCAGTGTACAAGAGACAATAATAAGAGTTTCACATTTCTTTATGGTAGAAATTGTGGATTCATTAATATCATTTAAGCAACATATAAAGCTATTTGGTTTACCTTGAAGAAGCAGATCAGGAATGTCCATTTTTCTTTTCTAAAATCATCACCCTTCTTTTCCTTTTAGCAGCTTTCCGTGGTGCCAGTGTCCCTGTATTTACTTCACACTCTTTCGCCTCAATAGTCACATTTATAGAAGCCATGTTTAAGCTTTATGCTAATTAGTGCAACCTGACAATTACTTACTAAAGATTTTATATACTCCAGTGTTACGAAGTATCAAAATGTCAGCATATGATATTTAAGCACCAAATGGTACTATGAACAACACAAAAATAAATGATAATATATTGTTATGATATTCAGTGCAAATAGGGCTGATGTATAGGGGACAACTGGCAGAAGAATGGGAGAAAACAAATGATTCAGAAATTTCTTAGCACTTTGTGATGTAGTCAGAGAGACAATAATGTGGCAACTTGGACGAACCCCCATATACTCAGTTCAAAAATTTCACAGCTGTCAAAAAGGTATACAGAAGTAAATACACCTATAGTCCAATTTCCAATAAGGAGAATTTGCAGTTTAGAAGGGATTACTGTAAATTCTCCTCTAAGTTATCAGAAAGGAAGTCGCTCTTTATATATTCAAGACAGTGCTATTGCTATGATTTCCCTTGGCTTAACACTATGAATTCAATTTTATGTGAAAGGCAAACATAGCAGAGATATATTTTCTGTAAACTCACAATAAGTCAATCAAACATTAATCTCTGATAAAATGCAACTTCTGAAGATATAGATGTAAAGGTCAGGTAGTCCCTGAATAGCCAATGCTCAATAAATGACTACCCAAGAAAGAAAGTGACAATGAAAGAATAAGCTAGCCCCTTTTTTTTATGCCCGGCCACTGATACTTTACTTTTATCCCCTCCTCCTGGGAAGATAGAGCGAAGTCTGGCTTTCTTATTCTTCTCTTCAGGGGCCATGGGAAGTGGTTTGGAGCTGTGGTTGAGTGCCGAAGAATCCCGGTTGTTACTATTCATCCTCAGTGGGGGAGCAGGGGGTTTCTCTTCATTATCCAGACTGTCAGACATTTTCAGTTACAACTAATTGCACAGCTCCTAAAGAAGGAGGAGGAGAAAACAGGAGTTAAGAAAGGAGCAGTATAAAAGACAATCTAATAAATATGGGGATTCTAACATCTTAGAAACAAAAGCATTGGTCTCATGTTGTCTCAGGGTTTGCATTGACAATTTTGAGGGGTTTCTTTTCTAGAGGGGAAGGTGTTGCCACCCTAAAGACCAACAATGCAATTTCCCAAAGAGAAGAGTGAAGGCAATAATTAATGGCTTTTCAATATGCATGCACAAACTCATAAGGTCTCTTCCTTTTCTCACAATGAAACTCTATTTTCTGTTGTCCACTTAGTCTTTTAATTGACAATTTACAATCTTCTCTAAAAATTCCGTCCTGTTAATTGTCATGGTCAGGTAGCACAACCTCCTTACAGTTCATAATGGACACAGGTTTGGCTGTTGATTTTTAATGGCCAACAACAATGATTTGTTGGCTGCTTTGACATTGGGATGGCTTTGGTGTCTGATTCTTACCTGTGCATACCTGACTTACAAAACACACTCTACTGTTTTGTGAGAAAGAACTGAGAAGCAATCTAGTAGACCTGGCAGTTTCAGCAGCATTGGGGTGTACTGATAGAGGAAACAATGCCCCAACTTTAGGTAGCGGGTAGAAGATAAAGCTGAGCCAAATGTCACCATGAGCAATGAGAAGCTCCAATGAGAGGACTACTTCCTGAGGAGATAACCACAAGCTTATTCCTTGTCATATTTTATATCCTGGAACGGGAAACAAGGTAGTTGGCAGGAGTAACAAAGTCGTAAGAACCAGTCTGGGTTTTAGCTGCTCTTAATTTTCTTTGGTATCTTTATTCTTTAGTATTCTGTGCTTCAGGCTAATTACATTCGGATTTCATCCCACTGGAAGGGTAAAGGGAACTGGAAAAGCATGGACTCCCAAAGGAAATGTTTGTTTCCAGCTGTTTTCCTATTCTAATTCGAGTCCTTCATTAGGTTCCTGAAACTTGCCATGCAAGTCAGGTGTTAAGAGTACTCTTCAAGTGGATCCGTAGTTTGAAAACAAGGAAAATTAAATTCTGTTGTAACAAAAATCTGTGTAAATTTGAGAATTAACTAGCACTAATTTAAAAGCATAAGAACTCTCCTAACACAAGAACTCTCCTTAGCACATCACTTTATTCCAACATTTAGTATAAACAAACCTAAGTAGAACAACAACAAAACCAGGATCTCCTCATTCATTATCTGCTGTAATGAGAAATAATATATCATAATTTTTTAGCCCTTTAGTTGTTACATTGTTTTTTATTTTCAGTCATGAAGTCTAATTAAGTTATATCATGTTATATAGAATTTTTTTTTATTTTACTATATTCTAAATTTTCTCAAGTACCTACAGCCTGTAATATTCAAGAATAAATATCGATCAATAGCTTCTCCATCTGCATAGGTGACTGCCAACTAACAATCATGGCTTGATCATGATTGGACAAGAGATCTCTTTTCCTTTCCCAAGTGTCATGCTTTGCATTATCTTAATGAATTAGGACCAATTCTGTATATTTTTCAGTAATCATGATAGTAAAAATACTAAGTATTAAATGTTTTGTCAACAACAACTCAATAAGTCTTATATTTTCCTATATAGGTAAAACTACAGCACAAGGCAAAATGAAAAGAAACTGATGTCAAGTCTATTCATGGATACTACTAGTGCTAATACATATTTTAACTAGAATATGAAATCAGTGCTAATGGGTCTGATTTCTATTTTGCATTTTGATTTTGGTCCTTCTAAATTCACTGTTTCTCCAGAAGAAAAGTGAGTTTGAGACCGACTTCACCAGTGGCATTATTCTGTTTTGGACAAATTCATGGTTTTAATTTAAGTCACTGAGAAGAATTTGCCACCAGAAACAAAGCACTATTTTTTCTTTATTTCTTTGTGTGTGTGTGTGTGTGTGCTATATTATTTTTCTGGGTTCAAAAATAATGCCTGAATATGAGGTGATTATTAAATAAAGCACAGTTATACAAAATCTAGCTTATATAATAATGAAATTTGATAAAAATTATGAAATTTTAAAGTTATTGCAAAAGAAGTGAAGATTTAAATAGAAATACCTAGAAGTTTCTGAAAACCATATTTAGATGATACATATTTTCTGATGACTTTGATTATTTAACTTGAGATGACAGAAATCAGAGAAACAGGCTTGGCCTCTTTAAAATGATATACAGAGCTGATTTTGCATAATAAGGCAAGTAAGAGTCTAAGCCAGTCAGGATACTAAGATACCTATGTAATTTAAAATACTAGGTTCCTTCTTTCTTAATAAATGGGTGTGGCTAACGAAGTGGCTCTTTTTGTTCCTAATTACTGTCTCTGGCCAGAGACTCAAAACGTAGGTAGATGCCCTGCTTCTTTCCAGGCTGCCTGATTATCCTGATCTTATTTGACCAGGTATAGTTCAGGTTGCGAAAAAGGGGCTACTTGTAATATAAAATTCAAACTATACTTTTTGATAATACACTAGAAATCCCTGACCAAAATGTCAACCCTACTGTGGTCCATATTACAGGCATTCTCCAAAGGACCCAGCTTATATAGCATACATTGTACTGCCCAGCAAACTGGATTTGTTTTATTCCCATTGAACTCATCAGGGGATTATAAAAGGAGCTGGAATAAACCTTTTACAAACATAGAAATGAAGTTGAAGAATCTTTGTCCAATCTCACACATGAACATGAATCATGAACTAAATAATCACTCCATTTACCTAGACGTTTCAGATTTAGTTCTCCTTGAATATCCTGATATTACTTCAGTTTTTTATTACCCTTTACAAGGCACAACCAATCTACATCTTCTAATGGTTCCAAATAATTTTGATTTGGTGACAAAAAATAATGCAGGAGGCTCTCGTTATCTTCAACTCCCCTTCAAAGCAAATGCTTCAAAGCATACTTTTAGAAAGATAGATGGAGAAAGGGCAGAGACTTGTAAGGAAGCCTTGCTGTTAAAGTATTTGTTTCTCAAGTGGGAGGTAAAGTCTGACTATTCCACAAACATAGAAAAAAGGGGGATGCTATTATGTTATGTTTGTAAACAATGCCAATTTACTAAGCCAGGTGCTTCCTCTGAGATAGCTTTCTACAAAACTATTATTAATTTATTGGGGTTCAATCTGCCTATGATGTCATTATTTCCAAGATTTTGAAAGAGACTATTTTGTTTGTGGTGGCTATAGGCTCTATTTCAAGAATTGTATAAAAGCACCATTTTTGTCTAGGAACCCAATCAAAAAACTGTTTATCTTTAAAGTTTAACTGTTGTTGTTCACTTCTGCAATAGAACAGGAACTTGCAAGTAAGTGGTACGTTGGATCTAGCCACAGGCCATTCATTTCACTTTAGAACTTAGCCCTTAGCATTGTACAGAAATAGTTAACTTTAAAAGACAACCAACAATAGTTTATATATGTTCACAGACTGATTTCATACTTGGATACTAGGTTTTTCAGAGAGAATTCAAATGGCTTCTGTAGATAGTTTATATATTTTGATCCATCCCTTGGGACTAAATGTGGTTTACCAATGCTTGGTAATTACAATTGAAATTCATCAGTAATGAGAAATGTGTCTCTTGTCTCATGATAACCAAGGAGCCTGAACACTCATTTTTCAGAGTAGTAGGAAAGATTACTTCTCTTTTTCCCTCCCTATCTTCCTTCTCTCTTCTCTTCCCTCCCTTCCCCAAAAAAGCATGAGGGCATGCACACGCAGGAATATACACAAACCCATACAGACAGTCCTTCACTGATTTGCCTTTCATCATAGAGATTTACTGCAAAACATTTTAGAGGAACACTTTTTTTAATTTTTAATTTTTATTTTTCAATGAGAGTTGACTTTAATATTATTTTATATCAGTGTCAGGTATACAGCATATTGGTTAGATATTTATAAAATTTACGAAGTGATCCCCCTGATTAGTAGTACCTACCTGGCACTATAGTTATTACAATATTAGTGACTATAACAAGATGCATGGCAACTTTAAATGAAATGAGTAAGCATTATAAACAATTTTCATCATTTTCTCATTCCTCAAAAATGCATTCTCTTATTAATCAGTGCAGTGCCAAACTAGACAGAGAATGCTCAGTAGGTTAAAAAGCCACCAACTTGCATGTCCCAGGAGTCAAGAGGAAAGATAGGTAATCAATTATATCCTAGCTAATGTGGCCAAAATTCATACTCTGGCATACATGATGAATTGCATGCAACCAAAAAATGCCAGTTGTGCCCATTTGTCACAGGTTTTCTACCCAGATGTGTGAAGGGTGAGAATCCAGAAATACTTGCCCTACAACTTGCAAGGCCCTCTATTAAGCCATTGACAACTTCGATAAATATTTTCATCAGATCTGATACCTTCAGAGATAAACCACATGTCTGTATTATCCTGTCTGCTTTCAAAATCTAAATAACTGTTTATTTGCATATCTTACCAATGAGAAACAAACTAATACTGGCCTCCTTTCATAAACAAAAGCCCAGGCCAGTAGATGCACAGCTATGATCTAATACTCATAGAAGCAAAGCTCTAAAACCACCAGCCGCACAGGGTTATCACTACAAATTGAGAACACATAAATATTTCTTAATATCCTTTCCATATCATACTAGAGGATCTAACACAAGAATGAGATATAGCTTAAGGAAAATTTCCAGGGTAAACTTTCTAATGTTTCTGAGATATATCTACATAAAGAACGGGGTTGCAAGACACCTTGAGCTAATGAAATGACAGCTAAACTGACACAAGCACATAAGAAACAAGATGGATTTTAGGATCTCAAAATTATATTAAATAAGTCAAAGAACTCTCACAATGTTTAAAAGAGTAACAAAATATGAGAGTATTTCAAATTTCTAGAACTTGAGAAATCTTTATAACAAGAATTAGCTCTATACATCAAGACAAATTGAACTTTTAATGATAGCTTCTAGACTTTGAGGTGTTAAGTAAACATAGATTTAAAGTCAGCCAATGTCTCCTTAGACAATGATATTAACACTGGCTTGTTCTTTGTATTTGAGGATGAGGTTGCTACTTTTATTATCAAGATGATGTATACACTGAATTTTGTACTTTGGTTGTGGGAAAAACGATGCAAGTGTTACTTGCTGGCTCCCTGTAAACAAAAGCACACATTTTCCAGATGGCTAGCTGAGCTTCCCGGTATAGACTGTGACTGGGAAACAAACTGCTTTGCTAAATAGCTTACACTAATATTAAACCCACTTTATCTGGGATGCATTATTAGCAATTGAACCAACCAGCTCAGACACTTATGACTGACAATGTAAGAAGATGTAGTAGACTGTTTTTAATTGCCAAAAAAAATAAAGAAAAAATCATCTAGCTTTCAAAAGAAGTGACGATGCATTATAATTTAAAATAAAGATTATACATTGTGTTGCATTTATACAGCAACTTGGCATCCGAAGATACCCAGCGACTTTTCAGACATTAATTTGCATAATATGCTAAATGCCAAAGAGGAGAGAAAGAGCATTCATCTCATTTTACAGAAAAGATAACAAGCCTGGTCAGGGTCTCCCAGCAGCTCTAAAACCATACTCCCATTCTCAGACTAGGTGGATAAGGGGCAGACTAACCACTAACCTTAACCATCCAGATGGGCCCGACTTAGCATTTCCATCATCTTGTCTCAAATTGCATATAGTCATTATACATGTCATTCCCCTCACTAGATCATAAGCTCCTTGAGGGTAAGGCCCCCTTCGTCATAACTGTATGTTTTCATACTGCCTAATACAGTATCCTGTTCCCAGTAGGCATTACATACTCATGCAAAGTAATGAAACTATATATTCTATGCAATTGTTGCAGCTGTAAGTTTTTCATAATTTTGCATAAGCCTATATGCCCACTCGAAGTAGGTCTGAGCCAGGAAGGCATGTTTGGAAATATCAGTCTAACTGCCAAGCCATTGGGCATAATCAGCTACCATCGGATTATCAACACCTCAATTTTTACTATACAACTTTGTAATGTCCAAAGAGCTTTCACATCTTGCTCTTATTTGAGCTGGACACCAACATGTGAAGAATGGAGTACCATCTCCATTTTCTACATGAGCAATTAACAGAGCATAAAGGTTAAGTAACTTACCAGGATCACAAAATAAGTGAAAGAACCGAGACTAGAATCTCAAACTCTTCTCAATTCTCTTTCCACTACACCAATACAACATGTATCCAAGCAAACCCACAAAGACAACATTTTTCATATATACACTTTTATCCTTCCAAAATATTCATATGACAGTTCTAGCTTTTTCATTTCAACCCACTTCAGGCTGCTACTTACTGATTTCAACTGCGTTTCTCATCCAAAGACTCAAGGCTAGGTGATTTACTAACAGAACTCCAACAGGTTCTGTTGGCCAGTAATACCAATTCTTAGATGGCCTTGTTTTAGAGCTTGTCTGTTCTGGGGCACTAAGGAAACTTTGATATCAGAGACAGGGGTGTGCTGTTTCAGAGAGCCTCACCTGGGAGATACCATTACAGTAAGTAATGGAGGGAAGCCATTTCTAAGATCAGTTAATCAGGAAGAGCTGAGCTACCTGTTAGGCAGATTTGCAAAAGCAGCCAGACGAGCAAGAGAGGTAACTAGCTCTTTTTACAGCTGCCTAGTTTCAAACTTAGATCCTGCAAAAGATAACTCACTAATGGCACACATACAAGCATACTCACATAGAATACATTCATGTTCTCCCTCATACACACAAGCAAATGAGGACGGTTCTGCTGTAGTCCTGTTCTCTGCTAACATCTCTGAGTGACTTCCATTGTTTTCAGCAGGAACCTGACATTAATTGAATCCATTAAACCAGCAATATTATAGTTGCAAATTTCAAAGATAGGTTGCAAATAAGGAAATCGATAGGTATACTCCAGCATCCGACCTCATATACTGCATATATTATGTGAGACAAATAGTTCTTTTTCCAATAACTTCTTAAGCTTCTAAATGTATGCAGCACCTTACTTTATTATTCATTGTGTAGGCTGCATGAGCTAATGCCAAGAATATGCTAATGATCATCTGACAAGTATTTATATTTGCAAATCGATGCATTGCAGGTTTTAGTTTTTCATTTCTACAACTGATGCTCCTAAGAGAAAAAAATGCTTAAAAAACAAAGGTAGAAATTTTTTAAGCATAAGAAAAGAGTTTACCTTAAATGATACCTCAAAGAAATGTGTGGGAAAAAGAGAAGCAAAACCTGATAATAAAACATTTCCTAGTTCTCAAAAGAGAATGTAGTATCCTAGGAAGCATTCAGATAGAAAACATTAGATGCAGACTAACAGCCAAAGTGAGCAGGATATGGTAAACTAATGTCTTGAGTCTCTGAGGTTCTAGCTGCTCCTGTTACTGTGCATGGGTGATAATTACACCTTTCCCAGATCCACTCCAGTAAAAGAGCCACAGATTTCCTCAAATCCAAGCCTAAAATGTAAATTCCTGAATTTGCTTGGGCTTTTTGCATACCATAAAGATGTATGGACATTATCATCTAACCTGCTTGTCAGGGCTCATCATTCTAGGCCCTTGCTCTGGTCTCAATTTGTCTGTACTCAAATTAGCTTTCTACAAGGATGGTGCCCATACCATGTCTGAAAAGAAGAGCTACATGGGGTCATTTGAGACTTCAGTATTGTTTTCAAACTGGGAATGTAGATCTATTTAACAATGTGCATATTTCACATAAAATATGGCATCCTGCCAGAATTAAAGGTCAAAGAATTTAAGCCAGAATAAAATGCAGTAACACTTCTTCAAACATTTGTTATTTGACCCCAATTCGCCTGCCCATATTTTTAAAAAGCTGTGTGTATCTCAGTTATTTGGGAGCTATGATTAAGGAAGAAGAAACACTATCTACTTAAAAACCTTTCCCTCAAATACTGAAGGAAGAATGTGACATGACAAGGCCTACTATCCATCTATCCCACTTCACAAATGGTAGAGGATAAACATTCAGCTGGCCATAGCATTAGTTGTAGGAATTCCCCATCCTCCTAACTCCACTAAAAACAAATGTTTGGCTTTAAAGAAAACTGGTCATGGGTATAAGAAAAGGTCATAATCTACCCAAAGACAATTCTTCTAGAAACCAAAAGCCATCTCTGAAGGATGACCTCACAATTGAGAATGTTGGCTTTCTCATGGCTTTCCTGTGAGCAGCTTACACAAGATCTTCAGTTATAAGCTGTTGGTTCTATCAAATAGTGTTGTTCCCTTTGCTGCCCATTACTCTATGACCTGGTTGCAGCTGCCACTGTGCATTTATATGAGAAATGGCTCACCATTGGTTCATGCTAGAACAGATCCTTACTCCAATGCATGATTAGCTTTGCTTCCCCAGTGCTCCCACACACACAAAGAGAAGACTTCCATATGCCTAAGCCTTTATGTGGCCCTGGGAAGCCCCCAGGCTGAGAGCACAGGGCCCAGCCCTCACCTCAAAGGAAGATATGGTAAGAAAATTGCAGATAAAGCAGAAGCAGGGTTTGGTACAAAGAGCTGGAGTCAGTAGGACTGAGGGGTAATCAGTCAGTAGAGTTCCCAAATTACTCCTGTGGAGCCTGCACTGTGGCTTACAATACATCCTGACAAAAATTTGGGGGAGGGAAAGGAGATAAAAGTTCAGTGTTTATAATAAATATATATAAGTCTGCATTAGAACTTTGCATCAAACAACAATCATCTCAGAGTATTCTTTCTCCTTCGAGACTGGGCCTGATACATTCCCTTCATTCAGTCATGTCAGCCAACCATCAACCAGTTTTGTGTCCTTTGGCAAGTAGCACAGGCATGCCCTATACTCTTTTTCCCAGCTTAATAACGAGAGTCTGTAGGTTACACAGTTGTATTAAAAAGGAAAAGATCTTATAGTAGCCTAACATTGCTTTTTACAGGGAAGTACACCAATTACAAGCTTTCTTGTTGATTTTTGGTTGACTTTTGTTTCAAAGAATCCTGAGACCAAAACAGAGAACTACTACCCTTTAAGAGGTCAGATAGTAACTCTAAGAATATGCCTCTTAAGTAACCCATCTTTGCATATATTAATTTATACAACCAACAAATATTTATTGAAGCCTATGTGCCAGGAACCATTCAAAGTGCTGGGGGTAAAGAGATAAACACCCAGCCCTGAGTGAGGCTATATGCTTGAGTAGTGGGTTTTATTCCTGGCTGCTAGGTAAAATGTATTTTTAATAAACAGATAAAAATATAACTACAAAAAAAGTGAGGGTATGTGTATTGCAAAATGAAGAGAGCTAAGAAAGGGGACTGCAGTAGTTCAGAAGAGAGTGAGACTCTTTTTAAGCGACTGCTATCCTATTACATGAGAAATCACTGGCAATGACCATACCTTCATACATAAGGAAAGTGATATTGTTCCAAAGAACATCATTGCCTTGCCTTTCAGCTCCTTGCCACCAACATTTATATGTACCAGGTATTGTGTCAGGTACAGGGCATATACAAAGAGAGATGAAGACTAGTTCCTGTCTTCTAAGAGTACACAGTTCAGTGAGGATGGAAGACATGTATTCAATACATACAATAGAGAATATAATGTGATGCAGGCCAGGTGGGCATGGGATGCTTTGGAGAGACATAACAGGAAGAGTAACTAATGTTTCCAGAGGGATTTGAGGATACTGAAGCAGGGTATCGAAGGATGAGTATGAGTTCACCAGGATTCAAAAGTGGAAAGCACTAGGGTTGGTGTAAGCTATTACTCAACACTATATTCTAACCAACAAATACTCTAATCATGCTAGATTCGTTTTTTTAGCCTTGCTCCCATTTCTGCCAAACTAAATGATGCTGGTATGATGTAAGGAAGATAACATATCTCTAAACTATGGAAGAAAAGTAACATGTATATGACATTTTTAAAAAAGCAAAAACACTGGCTCCTGATAAACTACAAAAGAAGGGATCAATATGGCCTGGCACAAAGCATTTTCTATAACCATAGCTATATATGAGCAGGACAGACCTCTTTTGGAGAAATTAAGAACAAAACACTTGGAAAAAGAAACTCCTTCTGTCTCTTAGAAGAAGCCTCTTCTCTTTTTTAGTAGAACTAATTGGAAGAACTAATTTGCATCTTGTTATGCAATTTTAGTTTGGGGGCTGATTTTTAGTTAGTAGGTCTTTTATAAATCCAAAAGAGTTGTCTGTAACAAAAGAAGAATGACTAATTCTCGTTCTACTTCTGGATTATTCTGTGATCTTGAGGAAATCATTAAACCTTCATAAATTCATTCATTCAGCATTTACACAGTGTCTAGCATGTGCCCAGAAAGATAAGGATGCTTCAGAAGGACAGCAGAGGAAGGGTAGCTAATGATGCCCAGAGGAATCAGAGGATATAGCACTTGAGTATGGTATTGGAGGATAAATAGGAATTCACCAGGTTCTAAGGTGGGAGATGAACAAGTTACAGTTCCTGGCCCAGAACAGACTTAAAATGTAATGGCTTTTGGCTATGACAGCTCAGTGCAAAGATGACAACAGGTTGCCACTGATGGACAGAGAAAGGGACTTCCAACAGCCTGAAGGAGGCTTCACAGAGCAAGCACACTTGAGCTGAAAAACAAGTAACCCACCATGGGGAGGGAAATTTTCAGGTGCAAGGAATAACAGTTGTTAAGGTCCAGGGGCGATTAGAGACAACAAAGTGTATTAGTGGAACTGCAGGTAACTTGGTGTGACTACAGCAAAGAGGAGTGATGAGAAAAATATAAGATCAGTAGAGACCAAATTAAGAAGGGTCTTGCATGCCTTTCTTTAAGGTTTGAACACTTCCTGTCTAGATAAAGAGGTTACAAGTAGTGGGATGGTGAGATTAGCTTTGAATTTCAGAACTATAACTGAGGTGACAGTGTGGCAGATGTCTAAGATGAAAGACTTAGGGATTTTTTTTTTCCCCCATGGAGTGGGATGTTCCAGATAGTAACATAGAAATAATTTTGAAAAAAGACATTACTGAGAAAATGAACCAAGGGAGAAGCACCACAGGCAGTATGGGAATAGAAAGACAGGAGAAAAGAGATTTCAAGAGTACCTCTATTTTGGACATTGGCCAAAGATGGCAGGAATGCTAGGCCTAGTAGGGTTAACTTATCTCATGACCTCAAATGGAAATCTGGGTAGAAATACATTTCTATACCATGAAGCCTAAAAGAGTTTGGTAGGCCTAATTTTCTTTTAGTTTTTAGGGGCTTTCCAGTTTTATTGAGGTACAATTGACAAAAAAATTATATATGTTTAAGGTGTATAATGTGATGGTTTGATATTTGTATACATTGTGAAATAATTACCACAACCAAGTTAATTCACACATCCATCACCTCACATAGTTACTTTTATTTTGGGGGGAGGGGCACGGGGGCTATGATGAGAACACTTAAGATCTACTCTTTGCAAATTTCAAGTATACAATTCAATTTTATTCACTATAGTAACCATGCTGTGCATTACATTTCCAGTGTAGCCTTTAGATTTTGTTGGGGATTCCAAACAGAACTGTGCCTCAGTTTCTCTCTCTCTCTTTTTTTGAAATGAGCATAAAGAACTAGCTTAGAATAGTGATAAAATAACAGCTAATGAAGTTGGCATGCTGGTAGCAAATATAATTATGTTAGAGGTCTCTTGTATTAGCGGTCATTGGACCACCAATAATAATCACATTCCTAAAAGAATAAGAGCACATTATTCTGGTTTGGGCCAATAGGACAGCATTTATAAGTTTTACAGAAAATGCATCTAAATTTTTTACACAGACTACCAACAAACATAAAATTCTACAAAGATTAAATATCTGCATAAATCAATATACAAAGAGAGAACAAAAACAGTAACACATTGGATATCTCAGTCAAAATTAAACTAGGAATATCTAGTGGGAAGCAAAACAAATGTGTATCTAAGCATTTTGTCTTTGAGAGTTATAAACCACACAGCAAGTAATGAAAAGCTGAAGGAGACAATTCAAATGTTTTGGATGGGAAAAATACCTCTTTAGCTAAATCAATTCTCAATATAGACAGCAAGATTAAGACAGTAAGTACAAATATAGTAGCAGTTCTAACATGTTTATTTGGCATTATGACATTAATTTGGAGACCATCAGCATGAGAGTAAGGTGCAACTTGGCAGTAACAGCTTCAGCTCATGTGTCCACCTCTCCATTGGGCCATTCAGAATGTATGTCCAGACTCTGGATATTTGGTATTACTCTATCAGCGTGAACAGAAAACCACAACATGCCCCAACTTCTGGTGGTAAATGGTACCACTGTGGTCATATATCACTCAGCCTCGTTGCAAAGGGTACTCTTATGATGTCACATTTGCTGCTTTCTTATAAATTGGCTGGGCATCACACAGGATACATAGAGAAACATAATGTAATTTGGCTAGCAGATAAATTGTAGCTAGAGATTATACATTTTTTTTTTCACAAGAAGGGTCATGCTCAGTTCAAGCAGCTCTTATTTGCTAACTGTAGCTCTAAAAGGCTTTGCTAAGCAAAGACGCAAACATTCAGCTTGGACTGGGAGCTTCTCAGACTACCACTGCTGTTAATGAGCTTCACGGCTTTCAATACATCCTTTGGTCCCTCTGAATCTATTTCCTTATGTGCCAGAGGTAACTACAGCACTAAGGGGTTGTGAGGCACTCAAATGATCCACATGGGGAAATGCTTTGAAGTAATTTAAGATAGTCTACCAATAAAATATGCTTACAATTACTGCCAAAGATTTCACAAGCCATAAATAAAATCACCACCATTCATTGAGATAGTATGTCCCCAGCACTTTGCTAAAAATTACTCATGTACAAGTTAACATGACTCGCATAACACTCAAGATCTCATTTCAATTTTATGGATGAAACTGACATTCAGAGACATTAGGTCACTTGCCAAGGTCATAGAGCTAGTAAGTGGAAGAGTAAGACCATAAAATTTCATGTCTGTGTGACTCTAAAGCTCATGTTCTTATTATGCTTCCTCAATCACACAACAGTACCATATGATATGATGAGTTCTCATTTACTCACAACTTTTGCAGACACAAATATTCTTAGGGCTTTGGAGTAGGTGAACTGTACCTACACTATGGATCTGGGACCAAAGCCTGGAAGTGAGCAGATCCTCTATCCATAAAGTAGCCATTTCAGCATTAGAATCATGGCAGATGCGTGCCTATGGTTGTAGACCAGATCTCAACCTCTACCAACATCATGAGTCTATCTTATTCCTGTTCTCCCAAGTTTCTGTGCCAGTAAATGAAGGTGACAACAGTGAGGAGTTCAATATTTCAAGGGGAATGTTGGAAGACTAGAGGAGCCATTTAAATTAACAAGAAACATTGCAGCAATGTCCAGATAAACATGACAAAGGAATTGAGGAACTCCATGGGTTAATTCTGTTTCCACTTATCTTCTTAAGTAGGAATGAGCATTGACTCCTAGCTTATCGTCAAGCAGAAACAAAGGAAAGTAGGCAACAAGTGCTGTGAAAATTGGGTCTTTGGCTGCAAAGAATCGTACTGTTATCCTAGAGTTCTGTTCCTTTGAAGGCATCTACTTCAAAGAGCTGTGGTAAGGACAATAATAAGATCTATCATTTGTAGAGCACTTACTATAGGCCAGACATTGTGCTAAATGCTTTCATATATCATCTCATTTCATCCTCATAACAACTCAACAAGCTAGATGATATTAGTGCCACTCCCATTTTACAGAAGAGGAAACTGAGACTTAAGTAATTTATTTAAAAAAGGTTACACAGCTAAGCAGTAGTCAAATAGGGATTCAAATATTAATCTACTGATTCCAGAGGTGGTGGTTTTAATGCCCTATCATAATGAATGGGTTATTATATGTTTTGAAGAGTATAAAACAGCATATAAATGCAAAGGGGTGGGTATCCTCACTTAGTGCTTCTCACTGCATTCAAGTAAATTCTGGCAAGTGCATTTTTCCCTTCCTAAAATTCAGCCAGTCCTGTAAATTATAAAAATTACTTTTGGTGAGTCTCGGCATATTGACGGAAACTATGAAATATAAATTTGCTAGGCTATTTCTCTAAAGCCATCTCTTGGTGTAGGTGCTATAAAATTTCTATCAAGGTCTCTAGCTCACTTTTCTTTCTCTATCTTAGGCTCAATGACAAAGGGCTCTTTTATACAATCTTCTAGAAAGATGGCACAGTCCTATGTTAAGCAAGATGTTTACAAGGAGGTTTGCTTTGGAAAGTAAATTCCCTATATCCTGACTGCTGTTACCAACCACTTGCAGGCCCTCAAAGGCCTTTGGAGCTTGAAGACCACTGAATTACAAGATAAAAATTACTCTAACCCCAAGTTTCAAGACTGTTGTCTTGTTCCACTGTTTCATGGTGACTTTGTCTTCAAATGGGCAGAATATGTTTCTTTCACCCATTTGAATCTTCCTACAGGCCTAGCACTATGTGGGGCCCATTGAAGATTCTCCATCTAACCTGGTAATGCCAATGAAATTCTAGGATTGAAGAAGAGAGGCACTAGATCTGTACTGACAACATGTGGCTGCCTACACACCACTTTCAGTTTCTTAACTGAGTTTCACAAGTAACTGCTCTGGGCCTAACATTGTGATAGGCATTGGGAATCTAAAATAAGTAGGATGATATTGTCTCTGATATCAGAGTAGTTCTTAATCTAATGGTGGGTGTTAGGGGTGGTAGGTGGTATTCCAGAGTACAGGCTCTTCCTCCTGGTGTGACAAGATCCATATCAAATGGTAGCTTGTTTATATTTTACACTCATTTTTGCCCCAGGGAGTCTCTAGCATGGGAAGCCATAGGCTAGGAAGGTTGCTACAAGGTGCTCTCATGTTACTATATCTGGTAGAGAACTGGGGTGGCACATGGTTCTGGCTCTAGGCTCCTGGTCTACTGGTTTGCTCCCATTGTGCTTTTTTTAATCCTCTTACGGGGAAACCTACAGTCTGTCTGGAGTGCAAGGATGTTTCTTTAACTTGTCTTTACCCATGCATACTGAGAAATTTCTTCTGTTAACTCGTTAATAACAGCTGTTGAAATTCCAGCGAGGTCTATGGATGCATATGTACACTCACAACAGAATTTATTTCATATCCTGTTAACTTATTAATCTTTTCTCTGTCATTCTTGAATACAATGTCCCTGGGTTTACAAGGTAAAAGTGGACCTGGCTAGATTAGCGGTGACTGCTTGGAGCAGTACTGCCCTTTCCATGTACAGGCAATTCCAGATCATAAAATCAGAAACACACGCTTTTGCATACAAAACCATTAAGAGTGCATAAAGAAATACATTTTTCACCTTCTCCTCTCTTTGGAATAGAGATGAAGTAGGAAGTTAAGCCATAAACTTCCAGGAAAAAAAATCCCAACCTCTTTTGGATAGGACTGGCTAAGGTTCTATTAGAGATGGTTTCTATAAAATAAAACTGGCAAAAGGACACACAACTTGATCTGTGCATTTGAGCTTTCTCTTTTTAATCTTAGACATAAATTCCACTCTTTTCTCCTCTGAAAAGATCCAGTCCCATTATCCCCTGGCTGAGACTAACACTCTTCCTTTGGCACAGGGGTGAGGAGAGTATTAGTGGCAAGTAAGAAAAGAGATTGACAGCTGTGATTATGAATTATTACCTGCATCTGGGTGTGTTATTGTGTGTGTGAGCATATCAGTGAAAAAGTGTGTGAATGTGGCAATATCAGTATGGTGACCTGTATAAGAGTTTGGGAAAGTGTACATGGGTATGTGCATAAGAGTATGGGTCGCTATAAGCATGTGTAAATCAATGTGAGTAGATATGGGTCAATAGGATCATCTCAGTGAAGGAGTGTAGGTTAACATCAATCTGAGTATGTGTCAGTGTCAATGAGTCCATGTGAGAGTCCGGGTAAGAGTCCATGGTAGTTCAGGAGAATGTGTCAAGTGAGAGTCAGTGGTTTATGCATCAGTGTGACTGTGTAGGCATGTGGATCAGTGTGACCAAGTATATCAAAGGGAGGATGTGGCAGGGCGAATGTAAGTCTGAATGAAGGTCAGTCTCTGTGGCCATATGTGAAATCATTCACTGCTTCTGTGTGAGTACATGTATGTATTTTTGTGAATTGACTATGATAATGTTCATTGTGTGAGTCAGTGTGGTGTGTTCCAGTGTAAATGCAGTTAGTGACTATGTATGCCACTACATGTGTACTGGTGTGAATGTGTGTAGCAATGTGAATGTGCTGTCAGTATGAGAGGGAATGTGTAAGAATGCGAGTGTGTGGGAAGTGTGATTGTGACTGTGAATATATGTGATATACAAATGGGAGTTGGTGCATGAGAGGGTATAAATGTGAATGGACATGAGTGTCAAGTAGTAAGATTGTGTGCACATGGAGATGTATGGGAGTGTATGATTTTGTGCGTGCAGTTGTGAATATGAGAATATGTGAAAATGAGAGAACATAATCATCTAAGCCTGGGTGTGAAGTAAGTGTGATTCTGGGTTAATGTGAATTCGTGTGAGTACTGAATGGGAGTGAGCATATGTATGTGACAGTGTGTCAGGTGACTACATTGTGTATGATTGTGTATGAATGTGAGAGTAGGGTGACATGTGTCAGAAAATGGCTGAGTTTATAAAAATGAGTGTGCTTGTGATTGTATTTGATAATGTATGCCTTTGAGTTTGGTGAAGAGTGCAATTATGACTCAGTGTAAAAGTATTAAAGTGTGAATGTGTATGAAAATAAGTGTGTTTTTATGTGTGAGTCTGATTATGTGTGAATGTGACAGGATAGGGAGATTGTGCCAAGTGCTGAGCATGTAATCCTGAGTGTAAGAATGCAAGAAGGTATAAAAGCTTAAATGGGTGAGATTGTGTTTATGGTGTAAGCATGTATAAATGTAAATATATGAGCATGCATGCGTGTTTGTATGTACCTGTGATGAAAGCTGTATAAGTGTGTGAATGTGAGGAGAAAATAGTGTAGATGTGTTGTAGCAAAACAAATTGAGTGTGTGTATGACTATGAGAAACAAGTAGAGGAAAGTCAATGTGTTTGTGTGTCCAGTGTGTGTAACTCTGTAGGAATTTGAGGGCTAAGGGTGATTTTATCATCTGTGTGGATGTGAGTATAAAATGTGACCATAAGTGTGTGACACTATAAGAAAGCATAAAGGTATGAGAGGTAAGAACATGAGAATGGGGTGTATGGCAAGTATGAGTGTGTCAGTATAAAAATGTGAACATATAAATGTGAATATGTGTCAGTGTGTAGCAGTATGAATGTGCTGGCATGTAGTGGGTTTATAAATATGACTGTGTATGAGGGTGAGGGGGTAAGAGTGATCATCACTACGAATGTGTTCAGTGTGAGTCAAAGAAGTAAATATGATTGTGTGAATGTACAAGAGTATGTGAACATGCCTATGAGAGTGTGTGTATGAGCACTGAAGGGTACCAAAAGATTTGGGATGCTGAGAAACTCTCCAGGGAGTGTCTTTCCTCCCAAAGTTGCAGATGTCCAGTTACAGGCAAGATACTTAGCCCCTCTCAGCCTCTATCTCCTCATGAGTAAAGCAGTGATGATAATAATACCTGCCTTGAGCTAGTATCGCTCTTATAATCAGAAACAAATACAGTAACTATTAAAAAACATACCTACTTTGCAGAGCTACTGTAGGATCAAATGGTCTTATACAAGTAAAATGTCTAGTATAGCGCTGGCAACGGTAGATAATAAATACAAGTTATTACTGTAGCTGTCATCGAATACCCAGGAGAGACCCAGGGGCTTGCTTCTTATTTTAGCCAGTTCTAGTTACCTTCTGTTGCTCAAGGTCTACAGAGGATCCCCTACCAGAGTATCTCTAGAAAGTTGAATGCATCAGTATCAGCAAGGGTGTAATTTCATACCTTCATTTTCATGACTGAAACTTTGAAGCTTCATGAGAAGGCATCACATAAACAACTGCTGCTGGGCTGCAGTTTTCCTCTGTCCTGCAGGCCCAGGACAGATTCATTGTGAAAGAGAATTGCACTGCATATTCCTTGTAGTCTGTTTGTTTTGTTTCATTTTGTTTGTTTCTCTTCTTGGGTGTTTTTTTTAATTTTGGTTTTTTATTTTTGACTTAGGTAATATGAAAGAGCCTAAGTGACAAAGAGATGGAACATCAGACAGAGAGATGGGGGGATGGTCAGATACAAATAAGTAGCTGGACTGCAGTGTATAGCAACAGAATACCAGATGGAGAAGCTGACAGAGGAAGCTATAATGGCTGCCACAGAAGCAAAGAGACAGGGAGATGATCAGAGAGGCAGGCCAAGAAACCTGAAAGATATAGAGAGGAAAATAGAGAGAGAGGCCCAAATCAAAAAGCTGCTGGCAAACTGCCAGGCACTTGTGAGAGAGACTAGAGAACTGTGATATCTAGTCCCTACCTGGAAGAGCTTAGAGTTTAGTTGATCTGCCAAAATGAGTACTACCGAAATCATGCAAGAATTATTTCAGGCAGTAGAGAAGCAAGAGCTATGCTACATGCTACAGACTCAAGGGTTGCTGGAGAGCTGGGGGAGTAAGTGCTCCCTGGTTGGGTTGGAAGTCAGAGTGAAAGTTCTGGCAGATTCAAGTTAAGAAGCTGGAATGGATCAGGCTGGTGCTACATTGAATAGGCAGGTAAAATTAAGGCAATAGAAATTATAAGAACTGATTGGTGAATCTGTGGCATGTAGCTGAAATGCCACTTCAACATCAGGAAAGCAGGAGGAAAGGAAATGACAGCTTGATGGGAAGCAGGTCTGTGTTACACTGAAGCTCTTAGATGCAGCTCAGCTCGATATTAGTGAAGGACTTGGCCATGACTGTTAGGTTGTTTCTCTTACTCCCCCTAGGATGTAGATCAAGGGTATCATTCCCGTATTAGAGATGGGGAATTAGAGACCATGGGCAGCTGTGCTGGGAAAAATCCCACAGAAAGAAGGTAGTGGGTCTTGAGACCTAGTTGGTGAGGCCCAGGCAAGGCCTTTAATATTGGGAGTTCTGGAGAAAGGTGACATTTACCTGAACTTGGAGATCCCTAACTCCCTGCCCTGGAATCCATCACTCACCTCACACCACCACCATCGCAGGACCTCAGTACAGGTGGGCACTGCCCATGAGAAGGGGCTGGGCTGCTTTCAGCTCTGATGGACTCAGTGCTGGGTACACCATCTGCCACAAGATGTAAGGATTCAGTTGCTCGCTCTTGGGGGAAACCTGCCAAGAGAAGCATTGTGGGGAAGTGGGAACCTCTTTCCCCACCTACTACTATTTCATCCAACCCCTTCCCCAAAACATTACATACTGTACAGTGAATTTCAGAAAATCCCTTCAAAAGGCAGAGAATCAGAGAAGTGTAAAAGAGCACTGTTATGTAGGAGTCCAGAAATGGCATTGAGTTTCAATTTGAAAAGAACTGTCACATCGCCTCTCTGAATCTCCTTGATATCAAGTGGAAAAGATTTGTGTTAGTTGCCTTGGACAAGTGTAGGGAGGACTAAATTAAACATGACAGATATGAAATATTTGCATATTTACCAGAGGTGTTATATTCCAGTATACAATAGGAAACTGAGAGATGATGGCAAATGCAGGTGGGTTCTGAGGATACCTAAGCTTCCTGGACTGTTCAGTTTTTTTCAACTTTCAACTCCAAATGTCCACCTCTATTTCATTTTCCTTCTCAATGACTCCTTCACCAGGGCAGGAAGCACTCTGAAATCCCCTATATCATCTCACAGCTGCTGAGGGCCTTGGCTTCTGATTCTAATTAGAACTTCCCTCTGTCTTCCCCCAATCTCCAGCACAGGGATGTCTTTTACAGCCTTCTCCAGATTTCCTAGGGTGAATAGATAGAGAGGTGTGTGTGTGTGTGTGTGTGTGTGTGTAACATGTATGTGTGTGTGTAGAGAGAAAGAAGAAGAAGACAGAGAGAGACAAGAGAGAACAGAGAGGACAGAGAAACAGAACAGAAAAAGAAAGAAAACAAGGAGAGGAAGGGAGGAGTGGGAGAAGAGAGGGAACAGAGACAGAGGGCAGAGAGAACAGAGACATAGAGAAAAGAAGAGGAGAGGAGGAGAGGAAGTGGGAAGGGAGGAGAGGGGTGGGAAGGAGGAAGGAGGAGGAGAGGAAGAGGAAAGAGAATTCGTTCTCTCCTCTTCTCCCAAAAGTTCTATGTCCAACCATAAAAGAGATGGGGTCTCTTTAAACCATCCCTTTCCCCACAATCACTCGAGCTTCTCAAGGAGGAGCCCAAACTTCCTTTAACAGGATCCCAAATCCTTCCTGCCCTGCCCCCCTTCCCTTCAAGATGCTTGTCTTCAAAGAAAAGTAGCACCTCTATATAACTCTCAATAAAGCCGGATTCAGGCTAGCACACGTGCTATTAGAGAACACCAGAATACACAAGGTCCTAATCCAAAGCCAGGGATGGGCAGACAGATGGATGGATGGACAAATAAATACCTAAAGGTAGAAACAGCAAAATTGAAGCCTCGGGGAGCCAAGAAAAGCCCTATGATTCTCAATTTATCCTTCTCAAATAAAAAGACCAACTCATATCCAAGGTCTGCCCACCTCTCCTGACAAGACTGCAGAGCACAACTGTCACCTAGAGGCCCTGGCATTCCCTGGGTGCTTCCCACAAGCACACTCCAAGCTGCCTTTCCAAATCCCACCCACTGCTCAGCTGAGTGGTGTGCCTGCAGCTTCCCCAACAGCATGAGCTCATCCTGCAAGGCGGTGGGGTGGATGTAGGGGAATGAGGACTGTCAAAGTTCCAGAGAGGGGCAGGGCTCAAAGAGAGTTCAAGAATGTCCACAAAAAGCCCCTTGTCCATCCTCAGGGCTGAGGGCTGGTCCCAGGGAGGCAGCATACACCCATAGGGGTGGGAAACAGCACTAGAAGACCTGTGAGGTGGAGGGAGAAGTACACCAGCCTGTACTAACCAAGAACCTCAAGTTTTCTGCACAAGATCCAGAGCTTTCCTTAGGCCTGCCTCCACCACCCCTCAGTTGCTTATTAACTCCATGCAGTCTGCCTCAAACCTACCAGTTGCACAGCTGGAGTCAGTGCAGATACGACTGGCAGGACACAGTGCTCCGCCTGGTGGCCATACTCCTGTCGGCCTGGGGGTGTGTCCCGTATATGAGTACATGTGGGGTTGAGTAAATCTGTGCCACTTCCTGTACCACACTGTATTCGGTGCCTTGCGTGCCTGTGCTGTGTTGTGTGTATGCTGTATCATATCCATACTATATTGTGTACATATCAAGTCTGTATCATGTATGCAGAGTTGTGTTTATGTCATGTGTATGTGTATCGTGTCAGAACCATATTGTGTATGTACTGTGGGTCGGTTTTATGCTGTATGTATATTACATCAATTCCATGTTGTGTGTGTGCCATGTGGCTAATCTATATTGTATGTTATATGTCTATGTCACATTGTGTGTCTGTATCAGGTCGTGTGTCTATACTGCCTTGTGTGTGCACTGTGGCTCAGCCTTCTCCTTGAGGCTGGGGTGGGGATTAGCTCACACATCTTGTGCTTACCAGCATTCCAGCCTTGCTGTATTCTAGCTTCCTGCCAGCATCTCTATATGGGGACTAGTACCACCACCTTGTCGGGAAGTGGGGGAAACTGCAGACAACCACCTTCTCTACCATAGAGCCCTCCCATGGCAGGTGCCAGGCTCAGCACTGAAGATAGCTTGGAAAGAAATCCTGGAGCCCTTTTCAGGCTCAAAGAAGAAAACTGGGCACTGAGGGGCATGGCTCCCTCTCTCAACTTCCAGCATTGGGAGAAAGGCCTACAGAAAGCCACAGCTGCCTGAGTCTTTCCTTCAGGCCAGTTAGAAAGAGCCCTTCTCCACAGTGAGTAAGAGCTGCACAAGAGTTTAGCACTGGGCTGGGCTATGGAACTTATGGGAGCTCTGCCAAAAGTGTCTTGGTTGAGGTCACTAGAGGGCGTGATTGTGCTGATTGTCAGGGGTAGGTCTCTGAGTACTGTTGAATTCCAAAAAGTTTACCTGGCTCAGAGAGAGATGCAGGAGAAAGATGGAAGGGATAGGATCCTCACCCCCAAGCCAGGCCCTTCCTTCACCCCCACCCCAAGTCTTTCTGCTTTGAGACTCACTTAGGGATTTGGGGCCATTAGTGAATCTCTGCTCAACTCTCACCCCCAACCATATAAGATCTGTATAAGATCCCCAGAGAGCTTTTGTGGGGCTTGGTAATAGGGTCCCTAGAAGATTCTCCACTTGGGCTTCTCTTTTCCCTACTGTTCCTCATTCACATGAAATAAAAGTCATACTGCTGAAAGTGATGAAATGTGTGTAGGGGTTATGAGTTTGTTACATACTGTTTTCCCCCAAACTGGAGTGCATACCAAAAGGAGTATGATTTAGAAGGAGTAAATTTGGGGAAGAGAGCTGTCCTTTAGTGGACCTGTCTTTATTACCAGAAACAAATAGACCCACTTCCTAAAACGTCATGACCATCTTAGAAACCACCTCCTCCAACCCTATCATTTGAAAGATAAGAAAACTGAAGCCCAGAGAAGGGAAGAAATACTCAGACCAGAACACCTGACTTCTGATTCTCAGCACTCTTTCCACACCAGATCCTGGTCCTCTAGTCCCTAAAAAACTTCCTTCTCCAAATCTAGCCCTTTCCTACCTCACAGCAAAACCTTGGCCTCTATTTCCACTGTGTGGCTTCCAAGACCATCCTATTGCATCTCAATGATCAGTCTCCTAGGCCTCTCTGTGATCATGTCTTTGGAATGATTTCCATTCCGCACTAGTAAATTGTTCATCTCTTCCCAGTCTTCAAAGTTCACCTCCTCCCATTTTGCTTCCCACCCACAGACCTAGCTGTAGCTATGCTGTTTTGTCTCTTATCACATTCCCTGGGTGCAGCACAGACTGCCCCAACCTGCAGATAATTGAACGAATGTGCAAATCAGACACAGATTCATTGCATTGATTAACATTTCCAATTAAACTCTGGGTTTGGCTTAGTGAATCAAGTAATCACTGCACATGAAAATGCAAATGCCTTCCAAAGTCGCAGAGCAAGATAGGAAGGTACATGTTTCTGGGGAGAAATGGAAACAGAATGCCAGACCTGGGGGTTCACTTCGTTCTTTCGTACCCCTGTATCAGATTTTACATGTCTGGCTGTTAACTTGATTTAAGGCTCAGGCTTCACACCTGAAATGGAGGACTCTGGCCCTGTGCGCCACTGTATGCCCGTTCTCGCCCCTGGTAGAGAGGCCCAGTAGTGATGAGTTGTCAGTCAAGTCCACCTTAGGCCCTGCAGAAGAAACCACCTGCCTCTGCAGGTGGAGAGCTGGGGGGGAAAACAGGACAGCTGAAGTTTAAGCTGCACCCCAGATGCCTCAATAGCTGCACTTACCTTCTAGGATAGTTGTTTTCACCATTCCTCAGCCTGCACAGGGTTCCATGGGCCCCTGCCTGGGAATGAGGGCTTAATTGTTTTTTTTCTTTTGAGCTCAGGCAGATATCCTTACGTTTGGAGCAAGGGCCTCAGACCTGGCCCTGGCCAACCCCATGTAAAAGCAGTCAACCTACCTGTCTCAGACAGATTCGAAGCTCCCCCAGTCCCCTTTGGGGTCCCAGCCCCCCACTCCCTTCTTACCCAGGAGAAAAGAGCTGATTGTTGAGGCTGCCACTCATGGAATTTCTTCTCCTTTCCTTGACCAAAAGCTACTGGCTCTCGAAGGTGGTTACAAGGGCAGGAATCCTACTGAATGCCTAAATATCAATAAATCATCTCCTTATGTCTGGGCTGAGCCATAGGTGCCTCAATCACCAAATTCCCCCATCTCACCAGGGAAATCAGGGCCTTTGGGATCTTGGTAAGACAATGTTTTTTTGTCTTTCATCATTTTGTTCCTACTTACTCCATCTGATCTTACCTACCTACTATGATTTCTAGATCTGAGTTATTTCCTCTCATGGCTACTCTCTTCAGCCTTATATTAGCTTAGTCTTCGACCTCATAATAGTAGAGTCTGTGATGAGGCAGCAACTCCCCATCCTCACAGTTATTCTTCATTTCCCTCACCTGTCATGTCCACTGCTCTCCCCCAAAAGACTTCGGCAAGTTTGTCTGCTCTGTATACCATTTCCACCTCCAATCAGAAAATCTGCAACCTGTGGGAATAGTCAGCTACTTAGAATATCCTTTAGGGTATTGCGGCCCCTTGCCTGCACCTCTGTCATAGCTGAACCTCCTTTTCCTGTTAGGTCTCTCCTACAAGACCCACTTGATGGCTTAGAGGGTCTGGTCCTTGACATCTCAAGGTCCCTCTGTCCTTGAGATTCTCAGCTCTCAGCTTTTATCCAGCATACATCCCAGTCTCTTCTCATTTTGCCTGTTTCATGGGGAAGTGGGGTATGACATCTGTATCCAGAAACAGAGGTTTCCATGGCTGTCTCTCCAAGCTCTGGCCTATTAATCGTCCATTACGATATTAAGCCCCTTTGCCCACAGATACCTCAAATACCAAATCACAGACCTGCCCAATTATAAATTTTCAAATAGTCCAGTGAGCACCTCACTGACCTTTACATCTTGGTCATTTCAGAACAGGGCCCCAGTGTTATCAACAGAAGTGGACCTCCTTCTGTTCCAACACTTCAGAGAGCCATATAGTTAGCCTGGATTTGAGTCTGCAAAACCATGGGGAGAGCAAGATTAACATTGGCTAAAGTCTTCCCTGCTGAAAGCCACTTAAAAAAAAAAAGCATTGCAATCTTTGTTTCTCAAAGCAAAGCCACTCACCCTTCTCTCCTTCCCTTCTACAGATCACAGCCCAGAACCCTTAAGTCCAGAGTATGGCACTGGATTCTGGAAGGTGGGACCAAAACAACAACAACAAACAAATGGGGCTTCTGGCACCCCCTGTGCTGGGCAGCGCCCTGCCCTACTGTCCCTCCCCCACCCCACCCCTCAACCACCACCCAAAGTAGGAAAACCTGCAAGAGTAAGAACTTAAAATGTTCAGTCTACCCAAAAGTGCAGCAGCAATCTTGCCAGAGCCAGTTCACAAACTGATGGCAAGTATGCCCCTGAGAGCTGAGAAGGACAGAGAAGCGGGGGGGGTGGAGGGGTGGGGGGTGGGCAGTGAAAATTACCCCTCCACAGAGACAAAGGCCAACTGAGGGACCCCAGGCTTTTTAGGGACATTACTGCATCATTCCAAACCCTACAAGAGAAAAGAGTCCTCCTGCCATTACCCTCCCTGCACCAAAAAAAGGAAGGGGATACAGATAAAAGAGAGGAAGGCGCCCCTCTAATAAAATTATCACTTTTTCGGTTTGCTCAGGTCGGGCTCTTCCGCGTCCTGGGACTTTGCCTGGGCTGCCACCGCCACACCCCCACCCTATCGTGGAAGGGGCGGGGCGGTGCCGTCACTGCTACAGTGGCTGGGGGAAGATGAGTGGGTAGATGGCATAGGACTTACAGGCTGACGTAGCTTTTAGAGCAGATTTTGCCTCCAGCGGCCCAGGCCCCAGTAAACGAATCTAGAGCTTGACCCAGCAAAGGGGCCCAAGCCCTCTCGGAAGGGCCCTGACACACCCACTTATCTGCATTTGCGACCCGACATCCTGCAAACTGCACGCTGTTCTCAGGGCTCCGGGAAAGCCACGTCGGGGACTCGAGGCTGGAACGCCACGAGAGCGGGAGGGGGGTCCGGAAAGGCCAGAAAATCTACCCAGAAACCTAAAAGCAATGTCCAGCAGCCACCCACTCCCCTGAGAGAGCTAGGTGCCATAAGTCCCGGGATTTACCTGCCACTTGTCCAGCCACCCTGTCAATACCTTTCCTCTACCTCCGAACGCTTAGGCTGTCGGGGCTGGGGAGCTGGAGCGCCGCGGCCGTAGCCGCAGCGCGAGACCTAGCCCGTTCCCTCCCCACCACCCAGGCTCTCCTCCCGGCCCCGCACGCTTGCTCCAGGCAGGGAAAAGCTGCGGCCCTCCTATGCGAGACCCCAGACGGCCGCCGCCTACAGCTAGCTGTCCGCCCCGCGGTAGAGCCGGCTTCAGCAACCGCTCCCTAGCCCTTCGCTTCTATGACGTCACCCGGGCTCTGCACCGTATATAGGCCAATCAGAGGATGAGAATCAAACTAAAATCACTCTGAGTGGGCTACTGGGGACCAATCCTTTGTTTCCAGGCAGGAAGCGTCTGGGAAGTAAAAAAAAAAAAAAAAAAAACCAAAACTGAAGGGGAGGGAACAGGGAGAGGGAAAGGAAAATGACATGGAAACTTCTCACTGTCAGGGTTGTCTAGACAGAGGTCGTGCCATCAAGAAAGAGGCTCACCTGACAGTAAGGGAGGCAGGGAGAGGGGATATTTCATGTCTCTTCCTTAACTGGCTCCCTCAGGAAGACTGGGATTTCAGATAAATTTTCAGGGGAAGAAATCTGCCCAGGTACATGGGCACTCTTTTAGGGGGGAAATGGTTTGGATTTAGGACACCACCTTTCAGGCAAGCAGGTTACACTGATGGAGTCTCGGGAATACACACTAAACTCAGATAGACAGATATGGCAGTGGTATTCAAAGAGATGACAATCTAGATAGGGAAACTTACTTTCTGCGTAAGAAACACACATTTCGAAACACAGCATTACACAAAAAAAAGAATAATTAATCTACTTCGAATTTATATAGAGATATAGAGACATTTACTTTCATTAAAATGTGGCTTTTCCTAAAACCTTCCAAGTCCTCCCTTGTCTTTAACAAAAAAATTGATTTTTTTGCCAGTGTCCAAAGCCTACAATCTAACTCCAAAATTCATGTTTTGCTACTATAAAATCCATACCCCTAGGCTAGCATATATAAATTATGGTAAGTCCCAGCAAAGAGACATTAAACTGTCATCAAAAATGAAAAAGAATGCAAAATAATAAGTACATTCGAATTATAATGATGTAAAATATGTCTGCAAATAAAGATCAGAAAAGAATATAAAATTATAATGTGTTAAAGTAGAAGGATTATGGGTGACTTTTTTTCTCTCCACTTTCAAACTTATTTTTATAAAGATAAATACATCTTCACATTCTTAAATGGTTAAAATGTGTCACGACCCTCCCCAGTGCAGCTTTATCTAATTTTCTCAACTCCATATAACATCCAGCAATCATTTCTCCATAATGCCAACAAAATAAATTTCAAGACTGAAAGTGAACTAACATGCCTGCCAAGGTCCTTTTAAAAAGTCAAACAACAGGCCCCTATATTCATAAGAGTCAACATCTGGGGAAGCGGGAGAATGGGATGCCTCTTTGGACTAATTTATTTTAAATCGTGATGATAGAGGAATCTGAAAAAAAGAACAGTGACCCTTCCAATCTATGACAACGCAGGAAAGGAGACAAAGACTAAGTGAATGACATACTCCAGATTTTTCAGGGGATCACTTTTCATTTTGTTTATTTTCCTTAATTAAAAATATGTTTATTCATACGTGAGTGTTACATGAACATCGTAGAAAATGGCAGAGCTAGGATTTGTATCCAGATCTGAGTCTAAAGCCTATGCTTTTTCTAATATAGTATGTGGTCTTGCGGTATTATTGGTTTTGTTAAAACACATATTTGTTTTGAAAAAAAAAATATAGCAGATTGGTGTTTTTTTAAAAAATCAGGCATTTTAAAATAACTTTTTTTTTTTGATTGGTGGTTACTTCTCTCCTAATGCAAAACACCCGTCACCCTACTTCTCAAGTCCCTGATTGATAGGCTGAAATCAGGATGGTTCTGCTTCCAATGATTTTACAGACATATTTTTAATTAATTTGGGGTTTAAAAAAAGGTAACCCATCACATTGATTTTTGTTTTTGCATCACGGTAAGAATAATCTAAAAAAGCACTGATCTATATGAATGTCATTTACTTAAATGTTACATCTCTGATTTGTAAAATGCACTTGAGTTATTTTAAACAATAAGAACACCCTTTTTAAGAAATAGAAAGATAGAACTTGATTTTCCTGTCTAATGATATAACTTGGGTCTTCTAAGCTATTGATTTAAATTGTGATTTAAAGGTATTTGATTTCAATCTAATCTTCTGGTATACCTCGGCTATAACTCACAGCTATTTATGCAGTCACTGCACATGGTTGTTTCAGTGTTTCATGTGTGTATTTCTTTTTTCCCTGGTGATTATAGAAAGTCGCACGAGGCCAAAATCCTATTAGGTCTCTGGAAATTAAAGCATAGCGGTGTCATAGAAAAAGAACTGGACTTAGGAGCCAGGCCCAGCACATTGACTTTAGTTTTTCTGTGAAAGGGGGTTAATCTATATTATTTTTGATACCATAACGCATTCATCACTGCCAATGTGGTTTGTTCTCCAAGAATATATAGGACAACTGCATGAGAACTTTCAGGAACACTGAAATGGCTTAAAGATTTCATCTGTGTAATTTTTCCAACTCAATGCCCACTGTCCCTCGTTTCCTTCCCCAAGCTCATTGATATAAGGATATAATAATAACAACATTACCATAATAATCACTTGGCATGTGTATCCTGCTTCTCAGGTTACAAACCACCTTCCTATCTCCCTATTTGATCTTCAAAACAACCACGGTAATGTACTGTGGCAATTATGATTTGCATTTCACTGATGAGTGAACAGATGCCCAATCAGTTTGATCAGTTTGAGGTAGCCTGTCCAATGCCTCAAAGAGATGGTCCTACAAACCAAGTATTCCACTCTCGGTTCTGTGTTCTTTCTACCACGCTACATGACATCTTCAGTTGTATTTCTTCTTTGGCTCCCACCAATACAACCAGCCCCTTGAGTCACATGAGAAGTGAGAGACTTTGGGATGGGGCTTGTAGTAACAGAAATAAACTAAAATGAATATCTTCAAACTGTTCCAATCAGATTCTAGGAAAAGAGAACATTGCTCATTCCCATATACCACTGGTGGGAGTGTAAAATGGCAGAGCCTTTTTGGAAGGCAAGTTGATGATACTTAAGAAATTTTTAAATGCATATGCCACTTGACCAAGAGATTTCAACTCAAGGAATTTGACTATGGATATACTCATAAAAACAGGCCAAGATATGTTCAAGTATGTTCATTGATGATTCTTATGTAAGAATGAAAAAAAAATCTTACATAAAAGATAATCTAAATATCCCTCAATAAAGGAATTGCTAAATCAATTATGGTATACACATAATTGAAATATTATTCATCAGCTAAAAAGAATCAAGCAGATTCCTATGTATTGAAATAGAAACATACCTCGACCCATTCTTGAGTGAAAAAGTGACAGAACAGCATGTATACTGTAAATTTATTTTTGTTAAAGAAATTGTGTGTGTTTGTGTCTGTGTTTTTAAACTGGAATTATACACACCAAACTGCTAATAGAGTAATTCTGGGAATTAAAAACGTGGGAAGGAAGACATGTGGTTATGTGTGTACGTGGTCAGGGGTATTAACTATTTTCTCAGTATACTTCTGCAATGTTTGTACTTTTTTACAATAAACATACAAATACAGTATTTTGCACATAAGAAACATTAAAAATGGAAAGATATAGCCTTTGGATTAAGACAAGACAAACAAAAGAAAGAAACAAACAAAAAATGCCCCAGCGATCTCAAAAGGGGTCTGAATTCCAGAGGTTGGGGAAAGAAGAAAAGCCCATGGCTACAACATCATAATTTTCTTGGGTATTCAGAGTTATGGCCAGGGAATCAGGATACCCAAATTCTAGTCCAGTTTCTGGTTTGGAAACCTTGAGCAAGACACAAATTTCTCTGGGCTTTCTCCTCTGTGAAACTTGCCAGGCCTATCTCCCTGGATGCCTAATGGAACAACAAGGGATTTAACAGATTTCAGAACTATATACCTCCTTAACTGACTTGGTGAGTCCTCATTTACATATGCTCCCTATATGGTGGGACCTTGGGAATGGGGGGATCTCCTCACCTTCCTTCATTATAGTTTGCACCTTTTAGACACCTGCCCTGTAGAATCTACTAGCTTTCAGAAGCCCACAGCCTCTACCCTCCTCCATTCCACCAGAAAGTTAGCAAAGGAAAAGCAGAAGACAATTAAGTGCAGGTGGCTCTGGATGAATTAGTATAAGAATTAGGAAGTTCCTCTCCTCTGACTTGGTCTAAATTAGCCTCACTTATACCATGGCCCTACATATCAAAACACATTATGTAATTGAACTGATGCTCTGTTTGATGTGTCTCCTAGTGGATCACATTATATATCCCTTCTCCACACACTCTGATCACTACATTTTCCAAACCTAAGAGTAAATTAAATTCTGAAAGTTAGTTTCATTGTTCTTTCCATTTTACCAGGAAAAAAAGAGAGGAGAAAGTGGAGGACAAAATCTAAGGGACAAAGAACCAAGGAGAGAAATAGAACACCAAATCTTAATTTTTGTTTTGGACTGGCTGGACTATGATGATGTCATGCTTTCCCAGCTCGTCTGTGATTGGCTGCTCAATTCAGCATTTGCTGAGAGCTAAAGGCTGATTATTTGCCAGAGATACAAATCTTTCAGGGAAGCTTTGGATCATTGCTGCTTGTTGTGACATCCCAAGCGGTGTCTGTTCCCAATAACCACATAATGAGGCTGTCAGAAACAGAAGTGCCCCCATCCCTAGGCCCAACCATCTGAAGTGGTGAGCAATGGAACATTTCTCTCAGGAGGCAAAGGGGAAAAAATGACCAACAGGCATGGTGATTTTTCTCCAGCTAAATCCTGGAGAAAAATGTCCTCCTTGAGGAGTTCCTTACTTATCTGTAGGTCTCGCCTGAACTATCATATTTGCTATAATTCAGAGATCTGCGGAACAGGTGGCAGAGGGGGGAGGCAACTCTGCAAAACTCTCCGGAAAAGCCAAACAGAGGGAAGTGTGAGTGGAATGCTAAATCTATTAGGGAAAGGCACATTACTTCTCTTCATGTGATGCCATCATGGCATGATCCAGGAGTAACAGGGGATATGTGTTAAAGATGGGAATGAAAAAAATGAAAGTTAGCTTGCGCTAAGGAAAAACAGCCTGCTATTAATCAGACTGGGAGGACAGACAGATAAAGACAGCTGCAAAGTTAGCAGAAAACGTTGTTTCTCCCAAGGTCACACAATAGTTATAAAATGCCACGATAACCTCCTCCTCCTTTGAGTGAGTACTGCTTTTTAAAAATTAATTAATTTTAATTAGCTTCAAGTATACAGTCCATTGGTTAGATATTTATATAGTTTATAAAATGATTCCTCTAATTGGTCCTTCTTTCCTCTGGCTTTCCACCTAGCCAATATATTAATGCTAAGTGCATTCTCTATATGCTGTGCTCTGCTGCCCCCTCATCCCCGTAACCATCTATCGACTACTAATTTGTACTTCTTTAACCCTTCACCCCATTCTCCAAGCCTCTCAACCTCCCTCCCCTCTGTCTGTCACCAAATTGTCCACTATATTTGTGAGTCTGTTTTTGAATAGTTTGTCCTTTTTGTTCCTTAGATTCTGCAAATAAGTGAAATCATGGTATTTATCTTTCTCCATCTGACTTTATTTCACTCAGCATAATAATATCTAGGTCAATCTATGTCGTTCCAAATGGTAGGATTTCATTTTTTTAATGGCTGAGTAATATTCCATTGTATACATGAACCATAACTTCTTTATCTAATCATCTGTTGATAGGCATTTAGGTTGCTTCCATATCTTGGCTATTGTAAATTGTGCTGCCATGAATATTGGGGTGCATAGATCTTTACAAATTATTGTTTTGGTTTTCTTTGGATAAATACCCAGAAGTGCAATTACTGGGTCAAAAGGTATATCTATTTTTAATTATTTGAGAGACCGCCATATTGTTTTCCATAGTGGCTGTATCAATTTGCAATCCCACCAGCAATGTATGCGGGTTCCTTTTCCTCCACATCCTCGCCAACACTTGCTGTTCTTTTATTCACTGTTGATAGCCATTCTGACAGGTGGAGTGACTACTGCTTTTTTACCAGTGATGCTCCAGATCTGGTTTGCTATTTTCATTTATCACTGGGGATTCCCAATTGCTCAGTCACCCTCTCCTCATGACAATCCCTATATTCTAGTCAATGCCCCCTTCTCCTGATCCTGCCTCAGAAACTGCAATCAATCCAGAATTTATTCCTGCTTCTTTAAACTTCCTCAGAATCACTCAGAGGGAACCGAAATGTTATGACATATGTTCTCTCTTACCTCTTTTCAATGCACTTTCTCAATAAATTTCACTATATTCTACTTTCAACCACCCACTCCTACACACAGACATTCTAATTAAATTGATTAGCAAGAATCTGGATGTCAGGGTTTTAAAAAATCTCCTCAGATTCTAATCTCAGGTATTAATGTGCAGCAAAGTTTGGGAACCACTGCATTAGGGGTTTCATTGTTTAAGGATTATCTTTCCTCCCTAGGCCATCTTTCTCAGAATGTCTGAATCACACAGGGCCAGAAGGTAGAATTGAGGAATTTCCCCAAGGGGCAGGCATTTAAGTTTGGTCCTTTCTGAGGCTTCACCCAGTTTTTAAAAATGTAATCCTCACCTTTTCTGCCATATGGTATGTTCAACTTGAAAAAGAACATAGCTTTTTTCTTCCATGTGTGCAGCAAAATGTTGAAGACATTGATGATTTGAATAAAGTTGTAGCTGTATTCCTCTCTCCCCCTTTTTCCCCTTCCCAAACATGATTCAGTCACAATTCAAATTAAGTGGTCTCAAGTGTGAATTTCAAAACAAAGTTAATATGTGCACACAGGATTGCCTGACCATCACAGACAAGTTTAACAGATACAGATCTCAGCGTGCTGTTGTTCCATATAATTAAGCACCTGTTGAGCCTCATAATCAATCCTTATTTTGTTATAATCCAGGAACTCATTACAGGCAATGTGCTCTGGTGTTGTGTTTACTTGATCAGGTCACTTGTGGGGGAGGGGCATTCAAAACAGCTTGCCCCTCAGCCCACTTTTAATCATCAAAGGGAATACATTTCCTACTCAGCAAATAATAAACATGAATCAACTGATGAGTTTTAAAGGTCAGCTAAACAGAAGTTTAAAATATGTTCATATTGATTTTTAAAAGTTGTTTACCTCTCCCCCCCAACACACACTCCTTATTTATTCCAGTTGCTATTATGGAAAATTTAACGAATTCTGACATGCTAGGCTAAAGTTTACTGCCAAACAAGAAAGAGAGCAGGTTGCTAGGCAAATTAATACTATAAACTTTGGAAAGTGACAGCCAGCTAGGGGAGCATACTAACATGTGGTTTTTAAGCACCACTCTAACTGCACTTTGCATTCAAATGACCAGTATGTTAATTACAGTCCTTATCTGTTTGCTCAAGGCCTTAAGAGTCCCAGCAGCTCAGAGCACAGACTCCAGCCAGCAGTTTGACTGCAGGTTTTTTGAAATAATAACATGGCATTTCTTTAAACATTTTCAAATTCAAGCTTCTTACAAATCAAGATTGGCCGTTCCCCCATTCAGGGAATTAGTGAGGCTTAACCGTGTTCACTATGGTGCCGGCCCCTACAAAGCTCTGCTAACAAAGGCTTTGACTTCCACTTGAGCACTGCCTGTTGGGGCAGATTTCCATGGTAATTTGCCAGTTCTCTTCTGAAAGATGTGGGGCATCTTTGTAAACGGGAGGGGTGTACTTTCCTATTAATCTTAGGATGTCTTTGACCCTTTTTAACTCTCACCACCCATATAAAGGCAGAAAGGACTCTTAACCTGACTTTTTTTTTTTCATTTAAAGCAAACATCCCCTAATTCTGTTCTTAAGAGAGAGGTAGAAGGACAGAGCATTATTCTCTCTACACTATAGCTGAAATTATCAGACCTTTACCAAAGCTATTTTGGGTGGTAGGGAGCTGAGGATGTATCACTTCCTCCAGAGTTCTATTTGGATTTACCTGGTGTGGGGGGTGATGGTGAAAGTATCCTGTTCTAGTTATACCAGACAGCCTTCAAATTCCTTAGATTTTTAGTACAATCTGAATCATCTAGAATCCCCAAAACAGCAACTTCAAATAATAATTTTTTTGCTATATTCTACTTTTAAACCACCCCCCCGACACACACACACACACTCATACACACACACACAGCTATCAGATCTCTCTACAGTTTAAGACAGTGAATAGTGGACGCGACAGGCCTGAACTACTCTTAACTTGTTCTTTCCTTTCCTCTGTTCTATCCTTCCTTTCAGGGACTTCTCCCAGCCACCCAGAGGCCCAATGAGCTAAAGTTGCCGCCCCTTTCCTTCTTGAGTCTGGGAAAGAGAAAACCTGATTGACTTCTCAGTACAATCTTAGTGATTTTATTTACTGCTTCTTTTAGGTATCTGTATTTTAGGAGGATCTTTTTGTCATGGGCAATGTGAGATTCAAAGGAATGGATTGTAGATGTGGAAATGTATAAGCTCACTGCAGACTATGGGAGAGAGGATGAGCGAGGGATATTTTTGGTGGAGAAATATTGCCAATTACACTGCTAAAGAGCCCTTCCACACACATGGTTCTGATGTGGACCACTGCCAGAGTTCTCATCCGTCAGACAGTAATTAACTCCATGACTTCAAAAGGCAGATTTCTTCATTCATACATGAAAGCAAGACTTTTCATCAACTCCAAGAAGCTTAAGACAAAAATAGAGCTTTTGGTTGAACAGAAATTTGAAATGCCTCCTGTTGTTGAAGATCCATAGCTTTCTGGTTAACTGCAATCTGACCATATTAGAAGTCAAGGACCATCACTTCATTAGAATATCTTTCTTTGCTGTCTTGCATTTTTATGCATGCTGATTTAGGAGGCTGGATGTGACAGTGGGGCTAAGGAGCAATCTCATGGCTACTTTAGCCGAGCCTTGGGATAATCAAGATTAAAACAGATTGACTAAATTGAAAAAAAAAAACACTTTCTAATCTGGAGATTTTGATAGGCTACAAAATGCACTGCTTTATTTTAAAATAACATTGTCATTTTTAAACACTTAAAATCTTTTGTTTTAAAAATGACATTTAAGGTTTTTCTAAAAATTAAGACTAGAGCTACCATATGACCCACCAATTCTTCTTCTGGGTATTTAGCTGAAAAATTTGAAAATACTTATTCATAATGATATACGTACCCCTGTGTCCACTGCAGCATTATTTGCAGTAGCCAAGACATAGAAACAACCTAAGTGTCCTTTGTTGGATGATTATGAATAAAAAAGATGTGGTATATATACACAATGGAATACTACTCAGCCATAAAAAAGATAAAATATTACCATTTGTGACAACATGGATGGAGCTTGAGAGGGTTATGCTAAGTGAAATAAGTCAGGAGGAAAAGGACAAGAACAGTATGATTTCACCTATATGGGGGATATTAAATAAAAAACAACAAATTAATAAACAAAACTAACAAATAAAAAATAAACAAATAAAAAAACAAAACGCATAGATACAGACAACAGTATGGTAGTTACAAGAGGGGAAGCGGGTGGAGGAAGACAAAGAGGGTAAAGGGGGTTGATTATATGATAATGGAAGGAGACTAGACTCTGAGTGGTGAGCACTACACAGTATATGGATGTCATATTATAAAGCTGTACACCTGAAATGTATATAATATTACTAACGATGTTATCCCCCCAAATTTAATCTTTAAAATCTTAAAAACGATACTTAAAAATAATTCAGCACTTAAAGACAAGTTAGATGCTTTCTATAACTTTTGGAAAACCTGCTTGTACGTAAAAAAATAATAACACAGTAGTCTTCCCCATCCATGGTTTTGGGTTCTGTGGTTTCAGTTACCCACAGTCAATCATAGTCAAAAAACATTAAATAGAAAGTTCCAGAAATAAATAATTCATGTTTTAAATTGTACACTGTTCTGAGAAGTATGATAAACTTTCACTCCTTCTTGCTCCATCTCACCTAGACATGAATCATTCCTTTGTCCAGGTTATCCACACTATATACCCTATGTGTCCATTAGTCACTTAGTAGCTGTAGCCATCTTGGTTATCATGTAGACTGTCATGGTATCGCAGTGCTTGTATTCAAGCAACCATTATTTTACTTAATAATGCCATATTTATGTAACTTTTATTACAGTATCTTATTATAATTGTTCTATTTTAGTATTATTGTTGTTAACCTATTCCTGTGCCTAATTTATTAATTAAACTATCACAAGTATGTATGTATAGGAAAAAAATAGTGTATATAGGGTTCAGTACTATCTACGGTTTCAGGTATATCCACTGGGAGTCTTCGAACACATTCCTGGTAGATAAGAGATGACTACTGTAATCAAATAGATTTTCTTCTAAGGAGATTCTCTCCCTGGCCCATTTTGGATGAGCTCTGAGTCCAAAGCTGTTCTACACTGGCTCAGAGAAACTGACTAGGCCATTTACTCAATAGGTCGTTTGTAAAGATCCTAGGGAAAGTAATAGTAGTTTTTCAAATAATTTACTGTGCGAAACCCACAAAAAAGGAAGGCACAAAAACAAAACAAAATAAAATCTCAGACAATCCCTTGAGTTAGCGAAGGGATAGTTTCAAAATTTATGAATCAGAAAGATAAATAAATTACAGAAAGGCTTAGAGGCTGAAAGACTCAGCTGCTGGATAAGGTAGTTTGAACATACCCCGGGTGTGAACAATCTACGAGCTTTACACCAGAGCTTAGCATTTACTCTGCTAGAAAATGAGTGGGTGCCATTCACCCACATCACAGCAAGGTAAGCAGGCCTCAAGGAAGCAACCAGGAGGAGATATACTGTCTGATGTACAGCTTGAGCTGAGGGTGGAATATGAAAATCATTAAGGACAGAAAGAAGATAAGCAGCAATGTTTAAAAGTTGCCTCACAATTGAGGCTAAACATCTATAGCCTGTGATTAGTTTTATTTTATTTAATTTCATTTTATTTCATGGCATGTCATGTCATCTCTTTTCATTTAATGGTCATTAATCCTCTTAGAAAGACAAAAAAGAAAATTAATTAAATCTAATGAATCGGCGACCTCTTGTACATGTTATTTTACATACAATGGAGTGATGCAGCTCTGAGCTAGTTTCCCTATAAATAAAGTCATTTTGACCCAGTGCCTGCCCTCTGGATGCTCACAAAGACAGGTAATCCAGGAAGCAATAGAAACATGTATGCAAGAAATATTGGACAAACATTGTGCAATATCATGTGGCCCCGTGTGGATAGTTCATGGACACATTTGAATTGACCCCAGTTAGTCAGTTCTCCAGCACACTATGGGGTTGTTGAGTGTTATACCTCAAGGAATGAAACATAATTTTTAACACGAAATTAATGAGGATGGGTACATATACAATCAAAAAGATAAAAATAGTTCCGAAGTTGCCTTTATCCATGTCATGGGTAAAAATTGACTGTCCATAAGTGAAATAAATAAGATCAATATTTGATAGCAAGGCCATGTTCGCAGCTATCTCTCTAGTGCCTAGAACTCTGTCAAGCATCTAGTGGTATGCAGTATTTATAAACCAAGTGAAATACATGTTGTATAAAGAAAAGCGTTAGTGTATGCAGTGGGGAAAGCACGAGGCAATTGTGGATATTGCCTGGGTGGAGAATACCTTCCCTGCTCATTGTGAAGAGCATACTGTTGTGCCTTCCAGAATGAAAGATTTATAGATGAAATCTTATATGCAGCAGCTGTTCAAAGAAGCTAAGAATTGGCTGTCATGAAAATAAAGGAAGAAGGAAAGACACAAACGAGATTATAATTCATCAATTCAAATGTGTAGAGCATATTTAAGCTGTCAAAAGAAAGAAAGAAAGGTACCACTTAACGAAGGTATTAAGGAGAACAGAAAAGACTCATGTGAATATATCATGGAAGAGAGAAAAAGACCAAAAACTAGCCTTATAACAAGTGAAAGAGGATATAGAATGAATAATGATTCAATCCTACAGGAGTGCAGCCTTTTTAAAAGTCAGCTTGCAGAGAAATGAATAAACTAATTTAGGTGAGCAGCAATTCATGAAGGTATTATTAAAATAGCCATCAACAAGATGAGGTAAGGGACTGCTTAGGAAATGTAAGCCAACTGAAGCCAGCAGTTATGATATGCCAAATCGTATGAAGGAAAGGACTAGTTATACTTTCTGTGCTGTATTCCAATTTATGGGAAAGAATGCCAAAAGCCATGACAAGAAAAACAAACAGGGAAATTTCATTAATTTGATCTACTCAATTCAGTTTTGTGGTAATCCCAGACCTGGGATGGAATACAGTTATTTTTTTTGCATTTCCTACCAAAGAATTCTTTGCCGGGCAAATTAGTGTTCATGTCAAACAAGATTTAGCCAGTTTGAGAGAATATAATTTATTTTAATTATTGCTCTGGTATTAATTTGTATATCCATGTCCTAATTATCAGTGTGCCTCATTCATTCAACGAATATTTTTATTAACACCTATTATGTACCAGGAAACATGCTAGGCATCAAAGAAACAATCTGTATTCCCTGACAGCAAGAAGCACATAGATCATAGGGATTAGAGATGGAGGAGAGGCATTAGAGGGAAATATCACCCATTTAAAAATCATTACTGAATGTCTATCAGATGTCTCAAGAAATGCTGTATATTTGACATATGTAACTTGCATTTCCCCAAGTTTAGCAGCACGAGATTGCAAATGAATTCACCTTAATAGCAATAATTCAAGTAAAACTGGTTTACTCTTGGCACAGTAGAGAACAACAGAAAATCTTTTATTTTTTCCATTTTTCCTCCAACAAATTATGGTCTCTTCCTTCCTCTAAACATCACAACGGCCAAATGGAGCAGTGTAATTCCAAGAAGAACCTGACTGAATCAGCCCCTGCTACTCCACCCTGATCCCACACTGAAGGCCTTCTCTATAATTAGAAACTTTCTAAGAGCCACGTGGTGTCTATACGAAGCTTAGCTATCTAATACCCAGTATGCTCCAGAAGACATTTTGTAACTTTTTAAAATGTTAGGTCTCAGATTTCCCCAGGCCATACCTGGCCTTCATTACAAGTGAGATCATATACACTTTAATAATTCACATGTCACTGACTTATATCCCCACCTGTTTAACAGAGGGTCCTAGTCCCCCTTAATGTCTCCCTATTATTTTTTAATAAGTTTATTGGGGTAACATTGGTTATAACAATTATATAATTTTCAGGTGTACGTTATCACTTGACATCTGTATAGTCTATTGTGTGTTTACCACCCAAAGTCCAGTTTCCTTCAGCTGCCATATATTTGATCCCCTTGCCACTTAAGCCCTCCCCTCCCACTCCCATATTTGACCTCCTTTACTCTGCCTACTTTCCCTCTTCTCCTCCACCCCCTACCCTCTGGTAACCACTAGTCTATAGTCCATGTTCATAAGTCTCTTTCTTTGTCCTGTTCATTTGTTGCTTTTAGGTTTAAATCCCACATATAAGTGATATCATGTGATTTTCGACTTTTTCTGTCTGGATTATTTGACTTAGTATGATTATCTCAAGGTTCATCCAAGTTGTTGCGAATGGCAGTATTTCATCTCTTCTTATGGCTGAGTAATATACCATTGTATATATGTACCACAGCATCTTTAGCCAATCATCTATTTTAGGACACTTCGGTTGCTTCCATGTCTTGGCCACCGTGAATAATGCTGCTATGAACATCAGTGTGTAAATATCTTTTCGGATATGAGTTTTCAAGTCTTTGGGGTAAATACTCAGTAGAAGGATTGCTGGATCATCTGGTATATCGATTCTTAGTTTTCTGAGGAAACTTCATACTGCTTTCCATAGTGGCTGTACCAATTTGCAGTCACACCAGCAGTGTGTGAGGGTTCTTTTTTCTCTGCATCCTCTACAACATTTGTTATAACTTGTTCTGTTGATTATAGCCATTCTAACAGGTGTGAGATGTTATCTCATTGTGGTTTTGATTTACATTTCCCTAATAGCTAGCGATGTTGAGCATCTTTTCATAGATTTGTTGGCCATTTGCATGTACTCTAGGGAGAAGTGTCTGTTCAGTTCCTCTGCCCATTTTTTGATTGGATCGTTTTTTGTTGTTGTTATTATTGAGTCATATAAATTCTTTGTATATTTTAGATATTAGGCTCTTATCGGAGGCATTATTTGCAAATATATTTTCTCATTCAGATGGTTGTCTTTTTACTTTGTTGACAGTATCTTTTGCCGAGCAGAAGCTTTTTAGTTTGATGAAGTCCCATTCATTTATTTTAGCTTTTACTTCCATTGCCTTTGAGGTCATAAAATCCTCTTTAAGTCCAAGGTCCTTAAGTTTCATTCCTATGTTTTCTTCTATGCATTTTATTGCTTCAGGTCTTATATTCAGGTCCTTAACACATTTTGAGATAACTTTGGTGTGTGGTGATAGACAACAGTCTAATTTCATTCTTCTGCAGGTAGCTTTCCAGTTTTCCCAGCACCATTTATTAAAGAGGCTTTCCTTCCTCCACAGTCTGTTTTTGGCTTTTTTTGTCAAAAATTATTTGTCCATATAAATATGGGTTTACTTCTGGAATCTAGATTCTGTTCCACTGGTCCATGTGTCTGTTTTGCTGTTAATATCATGCTATTTCGATTACTGTCACTTTGTAGTATAATTTGATGTCGGGCAGAGTTATATCTCCAGCCTTATTCTTTTTTTCTCAGGATGTTTTTGGCAATTCAAGGTCTTTTGTGCTTCCATTCAAATCTAATGATTTTTTGTTCTGTTTATTTAAAAAAATGCTGATGGGATTTTGACGGGAATTGCATCACGTCTGTATAATGCTTTAGGTAATATGCTCATTTTAACTATGTTGATTCTTCTAATCCAAAAACACGAAATATTTTTTCCATTTCCTTGTATCTTCTTTGATTTCTTTTAATAGGGTCTTATAGTTTTCATTATATACGCCCTTCACATGTTTCATTAACTTTATTCCTAGGTATTTTATTCTTTTTGTTGCAACTGCAAAAGGAATTATTTTTTCAACTTCTTTTTCTGACATTTCATTATTAGAGTATATAAATGGTATGGATTTTTGAACATTGATTTTTGTATCCAGAGACTTTACAGTATTTGTTTATTGTTTCTAGTAGTGTTTTGTGGAGTCTTTAGGGTTTTCTATATAGAGAATAATGTCATCCTCAAATAGTGACAGTTTGACTTCTTCATTTCCTATTTGGATGCCTTTTATATCTTTCTCTTGCCTGATTGTACTCACTAGGACCTCCAATGTTATATTGAATAACAGTGGCGATAGTGGAAAGACTTGTCTTGTTCCTGATCTTAGAGCAAAAGGTTTAATTTTTCACCATTAAGTACAATGTAGTCTGAGGGTTTGTCATATATGGCCTTTATGATGTAAAAGTACTTTCCTTCTATACCGATTTTGTTAAGTGTTTTGATCATAAATGGATGCTGTATCTTGTCGAAGGCTTTTTCTGCATCTATTGATATGATCA
Source organism: Pteropus medius (assembly GCF_902729225.1). NCBI lineage: Eukaryota > Metazoa > Chordata > Mammalia > Chiroptera > Pteropodidae > Pteropus > Pteropus medius. The sequence goes on along the minus strand of NW_024345872.1, from coordinate 1,242,071 downwards.
TGATTCTTATTTTTTAATTTGTTTACGTGGTGTATCACATTAATCGATTTGCATATGTTGAACAATCCCTTTGCCTCTGGGATGAAAGCCACTTGATCACGATGTATAACCTTTTTAATATGTTGCTATATTTGGATCGCTTGTATCTTATTTAGGATTTTTGCATCTGTGTTCATGAGAGATATTGGTCTGTAGTTTTCTTTTTTTGTGTTCTCTTTACCAGGTTTTGGTATCAGAGTAATATCGGCCTCATAAAATGAGTTGGGTAGCATTGTGTTCTCTTCGATGTTTTGGAAGAGTTTGAGGAGAATAAGTATTAAATCTTCTTTGAATGTTTGGTAGAATTCACTTGTGAAGCTATCTGGTCCTGGACTTTTACTTTTTGCTAGGTTTTTGATGGTTGTTTCAATTTCCATACTGCTGATCGGTCTATTTAGATTTTCCAGTTCTTCTTGATTCCGTCTAGGAAGGTTATATTTTTCTAACTACTGGTCCAGTTCTTCTAGAATTAAATTTGGTATTATATACTTTTTCATAGTACTCTTGTATAATCCTTTGTATTTCTGCAGTATCTGTCGTAATTCCCCCTATTTAATCCCTGATTTTGTTTATTTTTGTCCTTTCACTTTTTTCTGTAGTGAGTCTAGCCAGGGGTTTGTCAGTTTTAAAAACCTCAAAGAACCAGCTCTTTATTGCCTTTAATTTTTCTATTGTTTTTGTTTGTTTGTTTGTTTTCAATTTCATTTATTTCTGCTCTATTTTTGAATATTCCTTTCCTTCAGCTGAATTTAGGCCTCATTTGTTCTTCCTTTTCTAGTTTTTTAAGATGAAGTGTTAGGTTGTTTATTTGGGCTTGCTCTTATTTCTGGAGATAGGCCTGTACTGATATGAACTTTCCTCTTATGGCCGCTTTTGCCATGTCCTAAAAGTTTTGATAATGTTGTATTATCATTATCATTTGTTTCTATGTATCTCTCAATCTCTCTTTTTATTTCTTTCCTGACCTAGTTATTCTTCAGTAGTATGTTGTTTAATCTCCTTGTATTTGTGGTTCTTCTTGATTTCTTTTTACAGTTGATCTCTAGTTTCAAAGCATTATGATCAGAGAATATGGTTGGCATGATTTCAACTTTCTTATATTTATTGAGGCTATCTCTGTGTCCCAGTATGTGGTTGATTCTTGAGAATGTTCCATGTGCACTAGAGAAGAATATATAAGGAGCTGTTTTGGGATGGAAGTCTCTGTCAATGTCAATTATGTCCAGTTGGTCTAATATGTCATTTAAGGATGTTATTTCCTTATTGATTTTCTGTTTGGATGATCTGTCCATTTCTGACAGTTTGGTATTTCGGTCCCCTACTATGATAGTGTTTTGTTCTGTTTCTCCCTTTATTTCTATTAGCAATTGCTTTACATATTTCAGGGCTCCCTGATTGGGAACAAAGATATTAATAAGTGCTATGTCTTCTTGGTGTATGATTCTCTTTATCATTATGAAGTGTCCTTCAGTATCTTTCTTTACCTTTTTTTTATTTTGAAGTCGATTTCGTCTGATATTAGTATCACTATTCTCGCTTTCCTCTGAATTCCATTTGCTTGAAATATCATTTTCTACCCTTTCACTTTGAGTCTATATTTGTTTTTGGAGCTGAGTCGTGTCTCCTGGAGGCAGCATAAGGCTTAGTTTTGTTTTTTGATCCATTCTGTAATGCTGTGCCTTTCTATTAGTGAGTTCAATCCATTTACATTTAGGGTAATTATTGAAACATGATGTCTTCTTATAGCCATTTTACCTTTTGCATTCTGATAACTTGGTGTTTCTATTGCTTCCATGTATTTATATTTCTGTTTTCTTTATTTTTGTTGGCTTTTGTGGGTTTTCCCTCTGATTCTTCTTGTTTTATGTCATATAATTCAGTTCTGAATCTGAATCTTTGGTGTGTGGTTAACATTACGAATGTGAAAAGGATAGTTTTATATATTTAAATATTTGATTCCATTCCTTTCTGGCTTGTAAGATTTGTGCTGAGAAGTCTGAGGATAATCTAATGGGTTTTCCTTTATAAGTTACCGTTTTCTTCTCCCTGGCTGCCTTGGGAATTCTGTCTTTGTCGTTGATTTTTGATAATTTTAATACAACGTGTCTTGGTGAAGGCCTTTTTGGGTTGAGATAATTTGGTGTTCTGTTGACTTCTTTAATTCCAATCTCTGGCTCATTCCTTAGTTTTGGGAAATTCTCGTCCACTATTTGTTTGAAAATGTTTTATAGTCCCTGTTCCTTTTCCTTGCCTTCAGTAATGGCCATTATTCTTATGTTTCCTCTCCTGATGGTATCAGCTAGTTCTTGTATTACTCTCATTATTTTTCATTCTTTGGTTTCTCTCTTCTTCCTTCTGATTTATTTCTAGATTTCTGTCTTCAATATCACTGATCCTTTCCTCTATTTGGTTGATTCTATTTCCCAAGCTTGCTATTTCATTTTTCAACTCTTGCAGTGTGTTTTTTTATCTCCAGAAGATCTTTTCTGTTCTTTTTGATGGTTTCAATCCCCTTGCTCTGCTCATCTAGTTGTTTTTTCAATTCCTGAAATTGTTGATATGACTCATTTTGGAACTCACTGAGTTTTTTCGGAAGTACCATCCTGAAATTTCTGTCATTTAAGTCGCATATTTCTATGTCTGTAAGCTTATTTTCTGAAGCTTTTTTCTTTCTTTCTGAGATGCCTTGTCACCCCCCCTTGGTTGTTCATGGTGTTTAATGGACTATTTCTTCTCCTGGGCTTAATAGAAGTGTAATCTGCTGTTTTTCCAGAAAGAAGATTTATTACATAACGGTCTCTCTTTAGCCTGCTGTAAAGCAGGTGCTTTTCTTTTGTTTTCCAGTAGGTGGCGTCTAAGCTTCTTGGATCCCTGCTTTACATAAAGCCTTAATAATGTCTTTTTTATTTTCTTGTAGATATTTAAACATATACGGTACCCTCAGTTTCAGTCTCTGTCAGTGTCAGCAACAGTCTCGGGAGTGTTTGCTCAGATTCCCCTGGGGCTCCGTGGTGTTTGTTCTTGGAGGGTATGGTGAGGAGTGGCCCTCTGGGTTTGGAGTTGGGGACTGCAGCTCAACCTTGGTTTTGCAACCAGGGCTGGTAAAAATCAACTGTTGTTTCTTTTTGATCCTGTCTCATTTCTCTGTTTTCTGCCTTGATGCCTGGGCCCTGCCGCTGGCTGAGTGGAACTCACAACACTCTAGGCTGGGTTGTTCAGGGAACTTGCCACACCTTCAGTCCTCCCTCTCCTACTGCAGGGAGCTCCAAAGGCTATGGGAGGCAGTTTCTTTATTTCTCCTAGTCTACCGCCCAACTTCTGGGGTTCTGACCTGTGGTAGCTCTTATGAGCAGACCCCACACTCAGACATGCTGGTGTGCAGTTTGTGTGTTTTTTGTTGAGTTAGATGTTCGGCTTATTTTTGTTTCAAGGGGAGAGATCTGAGGATGTCTCTCACTCCACCATGTTTCTTTCCAACTTCCTCCTCAGTTATTTTTGACAGTCCTCAAGAGCAGTCCTTTTGTGTTGTTCTACTCTCTCTCTCTCTCCTCATGAATGTAAACTACAAATACACTATTTGAATAAATGTTTCTTAGGTAAACACTATGTGCCAGGCACAGTTCCTGGAGATAGAGTAGGTACCGCACCAGACAAGATGATTCATTTTTTAAGGGCGCTTACATTCTTAATCAAAGACAGTCCGTGGCAGGCCCTCTGTCTTGTCTCAGCTGCCAGTAGGAGCCTCTGGCTGTGGGAACACAGAGACCCCTGCTGGAATAGGATATTGATTCTGCAAATCTACAGAGGCTTGAATGGTGCTGCCTTACCTTCAGGAAGTTTTGGCTGAAGCCACCAATAAGTCTATACAGAAAGATAGAAATGTCCATTTTCTGATCTGAGCAACACTTAACACTTGAATGCTTAAACAGCTCTACCCTCTGTCTCAGTAAGGCCTGGGTGAGAAGAGCAGCTTCAGCATCTTCCTGCAGCAACACTCCCTCACCAGAGCCCCCACTGACTAGGCTGAGACTTTCCAACTCGGTGTCTGTGCCTGAAGAACAAACACCATCATGACCTACCAGATTTTCCCTCCACTACCTCAGTCCTAGGTTTCTGATACAGCCTTCCTCATAGAGCCTTTTCCTTTCTGCAGATAATCTCAAGCATGTAGACATCTGGGGCTCTTCACATACCCAGATATGTTTGAATTTCAATTTTGGGTTAGCAGGAACCCTGCTACGCATAATGTAGGTCATGTAACCCTTAGACTAATCTCATAAGGTCAAATACAATTCTTCATTACATTATCAATAATTCCAAATTCCAGAAAGCTCTGAAAACCAGTGTTTTATAAGTTTCCTGCCAAACCTTATTTGATGAAAAAACCTGTGAGGGTATCTTATTGTAAATATTCACCTTTCAATGCAGACATATTGATGTGATTGATTACTGGGTTCTGTTCCAAATCCTACTGAGGGTGCTGTATGACATGCAATATTAAAAAAAAAAAACTGAATTATGAAACTTATTTGTTCCCAAGCCTTTTGAATAAGGGATTAGGAAACTATTTCTATATGTTTTATAGAAAAAGAAAGTGACATTTGGACACAGAGATTTGGCCAAGGTCACAAAGCTAGCATGCAGTGGAGCCTGGAGTAGAATCAAGGTCTTTCTGACTCCTGACCTCTTGTGAATTCCTGTAAACAGGTTTGACCGGGCATTTGTGTATGAGGTAGGGTGTGTGGGTAGATGCTGAAATTAAAGAAGGGTTGAGTCCAAGTAATCTGAGCATATTTAAAAATTCTGCCTTGAAAAAAATGTGTGTATCTGTTAGTTAGCTACCTTGGTAATACCATTAGTCATGATTCCACCCTCAAAATGAATTATATTTTGAGAGTACATTGTAGACTAATTTTAGAAAACTGATAAAGGGTTAATAATAAAATTCAGAAATATGATCCATATCTAAAGGATTCCATGGTGTTTATCACTCTACTCTCTGGTGGGGACAAGTGGGCTTACATTAGAAAATCTGAATTGTATTATTTGCTCAGGGTAAACCACCTATGTGACCAAACAAGCCATGCTCCAGAAATGTGACAACTTCATGGTATATACTCCCAGTACTTTAATAATTAAAATTAAAAGATTGGCTCTTTTTGAGAATCTACAAGAGACAAGAAACCCTGCTATATAGTTTATATAATTTTATTTAGTAATCTTACAACAACCCTGAAATATAGCTAGAGATGGCGATGATGATGATGATGATGATGATGATGATAACAATAGCAATGCATTAAATCTTTACAATGTAATAGGCATTGTGTGAGCTAAATTGTTTATGTGGATTACCTCAATCCTCACAATAAACCTGTGAGACATGTACTATTATTATCCCATTAAACATAAAGAAATTAAGGCACAAGAAGTTTATAGTAATGTGTCCAATGTCACATGGCTAGTTAAGTAGTCACTATTTCATAGTGAAGCAAGGCTTAGAATCCAGTTCTATTGGTTTCCAAAGACCAATATGGTCTCAGCGAACTGATTTCCTCAATGGTGCATGTAAGAAACTTCCAAAACACTTATAACATCCAGCTAAATGGTTTAAATATGCAACAGGTTGCCCCATTAGGTTGGGCCACTTTCATGGATTCTGCAGTCTGGTATGCAATCACTCATTAACTCTGAGAGCCATTGGATGAGCAAATGAAGTATCATTGAAAAGAATATTTTAATATAAACATCAAAGGATTGGGAAATGACAGGTTGCACGTGAAAGAACCACATGCAGCTCCAGAGGCTGAAGAAAAGTATCACTGCATTTAAGGATATAATAATTCTCTACAGGAAAACAGGAGCGAGTCAGACCTGCCCTTAATTATTGGAGTTGAAAGTGAAAATTCTCCCCACTAGGTGCCCAGCATGTGGTAACATGGCCAGACTCTTTGGAGAGCATCATCAGATCAAAGCAGTGACCAAGACAGAATAGTACAATGTAGGCAAAGTGCAAACAGTGCAGGGTAAAGTATGAAGTCTTCAGATGATCCTAGGACTACGGAATGGCATTTTCTGTAGGCCTCAGTTGCCTTACCTATAAAGGGGGTCACAATAGCATCCCTAGCTGAAGGAAGGGATCTACATCAGGTAACCTCAAGGCCCTTTCCAGCTCTAAGGTCTATGATTCATTTGAAAGAACCATTCATGAGGTATAGTGATGAATATAAGTACGCAAAGGTCTTAACATTAAATTAAAATATTCTTGTGCTTCAAAAGAACCTTTTCTCCACATTCCTGCCTTTTGGTTCAACTTGAATTTCAAAGATTTCCCGGCAATGAGGAATTGCAAAGATTTTTCTGCAGCAACCTAGCTCAGCCTCAGAAAGGCAAGATGTCGCCATTTGAGGCATGCCCTGACATAGACACATGACTGTAACCATTCTGAAGTCACAGAGTACTGGTAAACTCACCGGAAGCACACATAGTTCAAAAGTAACTGACTTTGTCAATATAGATGATCAAATTCAGCAGTGCAAAGATAGGAGCTTCACAACAGCTCTGGGTTGGTGTAACTGCTTTGGAAACCTATCCTGTCCTTTTGTTTCAGGGTTATCTTGTATCTATATAATTCAAAAGTATTTTTTTAATGGCTTGAATAAGTAGAAAATTGACCATAAAAAAAGAAAGAGCAAATAGATAATCCAGTGCACTGCATATGGGTATGTCACAGGGAGGTTAGCAGAATGCAATGGCAGGTCTCACTTTATCTTGCACATTCAATAATGAAACAGAGTGAGGAAGTAGACAGTCAAATTCAGTATGCAAAATAACCCAATTAAAGATCATCAAGGAAGCAAAGACATTAAAAACAAAGGATGTGGGCATGAAAACAAAACATTGTGCTGGGTTCAGTTAGGAGAAAATGACTCTATTCACTTGAAAAACAAATTAACACCCATCATTGTCAGGATATATGTATCAAGCAGCAGTGGGGGATTGGCAGTAGCAGTGGAAGAAGGGAGAGACCATGAGCACAATCTGAAGGAGGCTCCTATCTTGGAATGATATATAGACCTGTGTCACAAGGCAATGAGATTGTGATCTTATAGACAGAGTATAAAGCGAGATGAGGAACCCTCGTACACTGCTGGTAGGACTGCAAATTGGTGCAGCTGCTATGGAAAAACAGTATGGAGGTTCCTCAAAAAACTAAGACTGGATCTACCATATGATCCAGCAATCCCTCTACTGAGTATTTACCCCAAAGACTTAAAAACCCTTATCTGAAAAGATATTTGCACACCGATGTTAATAGCAGCATTATTCACAGTGGCCAGGACATGGAAGCAACCGAAGTGTCCTATGATAGATGATTGGCTAACAAAGCTGTGTTACGTATATACAATGGAATATTACTCAGCCATAAGAAGAGATGAAATATTGCTATTTGCGACATGGATGAACCTCGAGATAATCATGCTAAGAGAAATAAGCCAGATAGAAAAAGTTGAAAATCACGTGACATCACTTATATGTGGGATATAAACCTAAAAGCAACAAATGAACAGGACAAACAAACAGAGACTCATGGACATGGACTATAGGCTAGTGGTTACCAGAGGGTAGGTAGATGGTTATAGGGGGGTCAAATATATGGGGTTATAGGGGGTCAAATATATGATAGCAGAAGGAAACTGGACTTTGAGTGGTAAACACACAATAGACTATACAGATGTCTAATTATAATGTACACCTGAAAATTATATAATTATATTAACCAATGTTACTCCAATAAACTTAATAAAAAAAAGTAAAAAATAAAGTGAGATGAAACACCCATCTAGACTATTAAGGACGAAAATGATGTATTTAGTTTTAGTTTTGTTTTATTTTGCTAAGAATATCTGGTTTTTATCCATCCGTTCCATTCTTTCAACAAGCATTTACTGATGAATTTGTTTTGCTTAGCTCTATACTAAGTACTTGAGGAACTACTGTGGAGCCAGGTAAGATGCAGTCCCTGACTTCAAGAAGCTTAAAATATAAGTGGGGAGACAAGACAACTACACAAATTATAAGCAAAGAAATGTCGTAGGTTATATGGTGATAGACAAATTACGCCCTTGGCTATGGACATTGGATTTGAAAAGCCAGACAGAAGCAGTGTTGAGTAGAATCAAAATTAACCAAAAGTCCAACCTCCATGGACTGATGAATTATTTTTTTCCCCAGGACAAGACTTTAAAGATTCTACTTCCTCGATCCTATATGACCTATGGGATGAGCCCATAACCAACTAGCCAGGACTCTTCAGGGTAGCTACAAACCACTAGAACTAGATAAGTCAACATGCTTGGCAGAGAGGGTTCATAAGGCAAATATTTTCTCTCCAACACTGAAGAGAACTCTTTAGCAAAGGAACTGCTCCTCTCTCCACAGATTGACTGACTTTTTGGAGCTGACTTTCAGTCTCTTTCTCATATCTCCAAATGTTCATTCCTAGGTAATGTTGAATATAAAAAAGCCAACATCACACAGCCTCCAGGTTGGGAAACAGACAGACACACATTAGACAGACAATTACTGTTTGTATTGATTGAGAATACAGATTCAAAATCTAGTCATGCAGGACTCAAAAACAATTAGAAATCAGCAATAAAAAGTCAACCAACTACCCAACTCCCATCACGCAAACCCAATACAAATGAATTAAAAACACAAACACACTTCTAAATAACTCTTAAATAAAAGAAGAATTTAAATGGATACTATAAATGCTTTAGATCTGAATGATGATGAGAGCACAGTACATATTAAATTTTGTTGGATGCAGTCAAGGCAATATTCAGAGAATAACATATGGCCTTAAATTCACTTATTAGAAAATAAAAATAAATGGAAAATAAATGAATTAAGCTATCATTGCCGGAAGTTATAAAAAGCACAATAAAACAAATCCATGGAAAGTAGGAAGAAAAGATTGATAAAGATATAATCAGAAAATAGTAAAATAAAAAACAAAACAGTTGATTTATAAAATCAAAACATTTTTAAAGTTAAACCTTCAGTAAGTACTAATAAAAAAGTAAGAAAATATAAATAAATGCCAACGGGAAGCCAAATAGGGTCATAAATACAGGTACCAAGGTAATATTACAAACAAGAATGCTACACAAAATTTTACACTAATATGTTTCAATGGACAATTTCTAAGAAAAGACAAATTATTAAAATTTACCCAACAAGAAGTAGAAAAATCGTAGATGAAAATCATAAAACAAAGTGACAGGATAGTTTTATCCTTCCAAACCTTTAAATCAGACAACTCCCATTTTATAGAAATATTTACATAGTATAAAAAAAGATGAACTGCTTCTGTAAATTATACAGACAGGACAAGAAAAGGAAAGAAAATAATAGACTAATCTCACTTATAAATATAAATATAAAAATCCCAAAACAAATGGAAACTAGCAGCTTATTAAAATGATATATTTTCCCAAGTAGGGTACATCTCAGGAACCTAAGGATAGTTCGACATTAGCAAATTTTTTAACGTTACTACAATGACAGATTAAAAGAGTCAAATCATACAATTATTTCAAGAGATGTAGAAAAAGACATCTGACAAAATTTAATACCCATGCATAATTAAAAACCTACAGCACACAAAGACTAGAAGATAACTTCCTCAACAAACCTTTAGAAAACTACCAGAAGGTAATTTTGGCTTTGAGAACAAGCTTTGGAGTCAAACAGCTTAGGTTTAGATCTTGGCTCCATCATGAGAAAATTAATCTTGAGAAAATTATTTAATCTCTCTGAGCTTCATTCCCTTATTCATAAATATGAGGAAAATAATAGTACCTTCCTCATAATATTGGTATGAAGATTAAATTATATAAAATATATGTAAAGGTGCTTACAGGAAATATCGAGTCTTCAATAAACAGTTGTTATCAGTAGTACTGTTTTCAGAGGGGTCTTCACTACCCTTCACCTGACTCCTTTGACCATGCCATGTCTATATTTAAAGGTCTTTACTTGCAAGAATTTTTGTTATCGGTAGTCATTTTTGAGAAAACATTAAGATGAGTAAAAAGACAAAGATGGCCACTATTACTACTTACTATTCAACACTCTGATGCCTTAACCAATGCAATTAGGTAAGAAAAATAAATAAGAAAATAAAATTAGAAAGCCAAAGACAAAACTGCTGTTATTTACAAACAATGTGACTATACAGAAATCCAAGATAGTCAGCTGATAAATATTTGAACTAATATGAAAGTCCATTGTGGTGCTTAGATAACATATCAGCCTATGAAAATCAATAGCTTTCCTAGACTTCAGCAATAA
>NW_024345872.1:1223063-1230423 GCF_902729225.1 Pteropus medius | reverse complement strand
GTACCTGTTAGGTATATAGCTTCAGCCACCAGTTTTCCAAGCTAGGTAGGGTAAATAGCAAGAATTGTTTTCAGGTAGCAGGAGTTGGAGCTGTCATATAGCACTGCAAACAATATGTCATGGAAAGGATAAAGCCAGTCAGCCCTAAGCTGTGGTTGCCACAATGACAGGATGATAGACTTCAAGGGAGTGGCCTTTCTCGCTTGAGGTAGTGAAAAAAAAAAAAGCAAGGTAATTTCCTGATCCAAGGGCTCTACAGGTTGATAGAGGTGTAAGAAACCACAGTTCTCTTCTGTTCCCAATTGGTTTGATAACATACGGCAGGCAGGCAAAAGGTTCTGCAGCAGAAATCTTATCTGCTGGGCCTGTACCCCTCTAGGACAGCCTCTTCTGCCTCTCTTCCCCCAAGCAAGATCCTGTTTCCTGGTGAGACTGAGCTTGTATGGTATGCACAGAGCTCTCCCTCTGAGAATTTTTTTTTTTCAATTCTAGAAGGTTTCGTAGATGTCTGGCAGGGTCAATTTGTAGGATCTGTCTGCCAAGAGTTCAAATCAACCCAAGTCAATATTCTACGGCCCAGGACTCCATGCTGCCTATGTATTCTTTTCTAATGAAGATGGTACTTGCTTTCAAGCTTGGAGATACACTGAGTAAAACATACTTTGTTGATTTCTCAAATCTTCTAGTAAATTAGGAATTTCTTGGTGAAACTTATCTACGAGAAACCTATAGCAAGAATTCTTTAATGGTGAAAATTTAAAAGTAATTCATATTAAAATATAAAAGAAAAAATATCGTTATTAACAACCACTATTGCATATAGTACCAGATATCCTACCTAGCCAAATCAATAAGAGGTAAAAAGAAATTAAGTTTTAAAATGATGTGACAAATCATTTAAAGCTCACAGCATTTTTGAAAGTGTCTTGGATATAGGTTTCACAGGCCAAAATTAATAACTTTCTATACAACAGCAATAACCAATTGGAAAATGTAATAGAAAAAAATCACATTTATGATATCAAAAAGAAGTCTCTAAAATACATAGAAATAAATCTGACCCAAAACGAGGTCAAAATTTTTATGGAAAAAGCTATAAAAATGTACTGAACACATAAAAGAACACCTGTTTATGGATGGAAGATATGATATTAAGGATATAAATTCACATGAAATTAATCTTATAAGATCAACACAATGACAATCTAAACCCTAAAAGACATTTCATAAAATTCGAGTAGCTGATTTAAAACTTAAAAATAATGTGAACTTGCAAGAATAGCCAAGATAATTTTAAAAAGAAATAGACAACATACTTACCCTGCTGGATATCAAAACATGGGATACATCTGAGTAACTGAAAAATGTATTTGCATAAGACTAGACAAAAATAAGTCAAAAGAGCATAATGAAAAGTCTAGAAACTGATTCATGTATATATGGGAATTTAGTACATGAGAAAATTGGCACCTCAAATTAGTGAAAAGTCTGACTATTCAAAACAATGCATCTGGACAGCTGGTTATCAGTTTAAATAAATAACACACTTACTTCCAGTCAAGATGACATAGTAGGAAGACACTGTGTTTGCTACCTCTCATGACCACATCAAAATTACAACTAAACTACAGAACAGCCATCATTGGGAGCTACCTGAGGTCTGGCTGAATAGAAGTCCTAAACTGAGGACACACAGAAGAGGCCATCTCAAGACTAGTAATAGGGGCAGAGACACAAAACGGGCTAGTCCCACACCTGTGTGTGGTGATTGATCCAGAGGGATAGCTTGGCTGTAGAGGTCTCCTTGGAGAAGGAAGAGGTCCCTCCCACACTGGTCTCCCCAGGCCAGAGTTCCAGTGCTGGGAAGAGAATCCCCGCAACCAGCAGAGATTGTTGCTGAGTGAAACAAAAGACTGCAGGAGTTGCAGATGTTCCTTTTAAAGCAGGGGTCCCCAACCCCTGGGCTGTGGACTGGTTTGATTCCATGCCTGTTAGGAACTGGGCTGCACAGCAGGAGGTGAGTGGTGGGCAAGGCAGTGAAGTTTCATCTGTATTTGTAGTCACTCCCCAGTGCTAGCATCACTGCCTCAGCTTCACCTCAAATCATCAAGCATTAGATTCTCATAGGAGCACCAGTCCCCAGAGCCAAAAAGGTTGGGGACCACTGTCTTAAAGGGCCCTCATGTAGACTTACTTGCTGACAAACTCACTCTGAGCTCCGGTGCTGGGGCAGCTGCTCAAGGAATGTCAGGGACATATGAAGAGGAACAGAATTGTCTGGCTTCAGGGTGAGAGGCAGCGAGATAGCTTACTCCCAGATAGAAGTGCTGGCAGAATTCATTGTTCCTTTGTAGAGCCCTCCCTCAACCCAGTGTGCAAACCCAAGTGGCAGCCATATCTGAGTCTCAATCAATGTGGCTAACACAGGTTGCCCCACCTAGGTGATTCCTTGAGACCACGCCCCTCCCAACTTCCAGGACCATTCAAGCCACCTCTGGTGATTTGTTCCATACAAATGGACTGTCTTGGTTCATGCTGTGGACTTTCCTAAAATCTCACAAAGGTTCAAAAACCCAAGAAGCAGAATTTGGCCTCTACATGCCCTGTACCTCTTGCTGAGGAGCCCCAAGCTCAGCACTAACAACAGCCAGCCTCATATTGCAGTTTGGTCTCTCAAGGCACCTCTAAGCCCAGCACGAGTAGCTTCCATTTGTAGATTGCTGGGTAACTCTTGCTAAGTGCCCTGGGCAGTGAATAGGCTGTGGCCGAACTTGGCGGGTGGTTGGGGCTCCTCCCAGGAGGCCCTTGGGCCAGGGATAGTTTTGACTGAAGCTGGAGCAACAACCAGGGCTGCATCCTAGGAGGAAACACCCAAAGGGCAGATTGGGCAGCACCAGAGCTCTGCTAAAGTGAATCCTGATCCATAGAGTTATCACTTTATCAGCCAGTCCTCACAGTAAATCAGCCTGAGGGTCAATCCCTCTTACTGATGTGCAAACAGCAATCAAATGTCAACTACAACAGGAGGACACACACAACCCATACAAGAGACACATCTTGAACACCTGGCTTAGGTGGCAAACAAGATGAATCTAAAGAGAACCACACCAAGACATATCATAATTAAAATGCCAAAGATTAAATAAAGACAGAGACAGAACCCTAAAAGTAGCAAGAACAAAGCAGTTAGTTACCTACAAGTTTGCTATCATAAGACTGTCAGATAATTTCTCAACAGAAACTTTGCAGGCCAGAAGGGATTGGCACAAAATATTCAGAGTAATGAAAAACAAGGACCTACAACCAAGACTATTCTACCCAGCAGGGCTATCACTTAAATTTGAAGAAGAGATAAAAAGCTTCTTAGAGAAGAAAAAGCTAAAGAAGTTCATCACTCCAAACTAGTATTACAAGAAATGTTAAAGAGACCTCTTTAAGAAGAAAAGGGGGGGGGAAGAAAGGAAAACATAAATATTAATAATAAAATGGCAATAACTATGTACTTATCAGTAATCGCTTTAAATGTAAATGGATTAAATGCTCCAATCAAAAGACATAGCAAAGCTGAATGGATAAGAAAACAAGACCCATACATATGCTGTCTACAAGAGACCCACTTCAGATTGAAAGGCACACAGAGATTGAAACTAAGGGAATGAAACTAAGGTATTTCATGTGATTGGAAACAAAGAAAAACCTGGGTAATAATACTTACATAAAAAAAAAGTAGACTTTAAAATGAAAGCTATAATAAGAGACGAAGGGGGACATTACACAATAATAAAAAGATTAATCCAACAAGAGGATATAAACCTAGTAAACATTTACATACCCAACAAAGGAGCACCTAAATATATAAATCAAATATTACCAATAGAAAAAGATTGCCAGTAATATAGTCATAGTAGGGGAATTTAATCACCCATTGACAACAATAGACATCTTCTAGACAGAAAATCAACAAGGAAATAGTGGCCTTAAATGATACATTACACTAGATGTATTTAATTGATATTTTTAGAGCATTTCACTCCAAAGCAGCAAATTTAAGAAGATTGAAATCATATCAAGCGTCTTCTCTAACCACAATGGTATGAAAATAGAAATAAATTACAATAAAGATAAAGAAAAGAAATACAAACATATGGAGGCTAAATAACATGCTACTAAACAATGAATGGGTTAACGATGAAATCAGAGAAGAAATCAAAAGTACCTTGAGACAAATGAAAACAAAAACACAACGATTCAAAATCTACAGGACACAGTGAAAGCAGCCCTAAGAAGGAAATTCACAGCAATACAGTCCTACCTCAAGAAACGAGAAAAATCTCAATTAAATAATCTAACCTCACATCTAAAGGAACTAGAAAAAGAACAGCAAACAAAGCCCAAATTGAGTAGAAGAGAGGAAATAATAAAAATCAGAGCAGATAAACAAAATAGTCTAAAAAATTACAAAAGATCAATAAAGCCAAGTTGAATCTTTGAAAAGATAAACACAATCGATAAACTTTTAACTAGACTCATCAAGAAAAAGAGAGGACTCAAATAAAATCAGAAATGAAAGAGAAGTGACAACTGACACCACACAAATTCAAAAGATTATAAGAAGAAATACTATTAGTAATTATATGACAACAAATTGGACAATCTAGAAGAAATGGATAAATTCCTAGAAACATGCAATCTTCCAAGACTGAATCAAGAAGAAACAGAAAATCTGAACAGACCGATTACTACAAATGAAATTGAATCAGTATTCAAAAATCTCCCCAAAAAACAAAAGTCCTGGACTGCATGGCTTTACAGGTGAATTTTACAAAAAATTCAAAGAAGAAGTAATGCCTATCCTTCTAAAACTATTCTAACAATTTCAAGAGGAGGGAAAGCTCCCAAGCTAATTTTACAAGGCTTCCAGTACTCTAATTTCAAAGCCAGACAAAGACATTAAAAAAAAGAAAATTATAGACCTATGTCCGTGATGATCATAGATGCAAACATATTCAACTAAATATTAGCAAACCAAATTCGGTAATACATTAAAAACATCATACACCATGATCAAATGGGACTTATTAATAGGATGCAGGTTTTGTTCACTATCTGCAAATCAATTAACGTCATATGCCACATAAACAAAATGAAGGATAAATATCATATGTTCATATCAATAGGCACAGAAAAGCATTTGACAAAATCCAGCATTCATTTATGATAAAAAATCTCAGCAAAGTGGGAACAGAGGGAACATACTTCAACCTAATAAAGGCCATATATAACAAACCCACAGCTAACATTACACTTGAAGGTGAAAATCTAAAAGTATTTTCCTTATATCAGAAATGAGACAAGGATGTCCACTTTCACTACTTTTATTCAACATTGTATTGGAAGTCCTAGACACAGCAATCAGAAAAGAAAAAGAAATAAAAGGAATCCAAATTGCAAAGGAAGAAGTAAAACTGTCATTATTTGCAGAAGACATTGATATTATATATAGAGAGATCTCTAAAGATTCCACCAAAAAACTGTCAGAACTTATCAATGAATTCAGTAAAGTAGCAGAATGCAAAATTAATATTCAGAAATCGATTGCAGTTTTATACACTAATAACAAACTATCAGAAATAAAAAATTAAGAAAACAGTTCCATTGTGCATCAAAAAAAAAAAAACACCTAAGAATAAATTTAACCAAGGTGGTAAAAGATCTTTACTCGAAAATTATAAGACACTGAAGAAAGAAATTGAAAAAGATACACATAAATGAAAGCATTTATTGTGCTCAGGGATATGAAGAATTAATATTGTTAAAATGTCCATACTACCCAAAGCAATCTGTAGATTCAAAGTAATCCCTATCAAAATACCAACGGCATTTTTCAGAGAACTAGAACAAATAATCCTAAAATTTATCTGGAACCAGAATAGAACCCAAATAACCAAAAAACAATCTTGAAAAAGAAGTAAGTTGGAAGATTCACACTTCTCAATTTTAAAACTTACTACAATTCACAGTAATCAAGACAGCATGGTACTAGAAGACATAGATCAAAGAACTGAGATTCCAAGACGATTTAAAGAGAAAGGAACAGTCTCTTCAACAAATGGCACCAGGACAACTCACTATCCACATGCAATAGAATGAATTCTGTCCCCAACATTTCATTAAATAAAAATTTAACTCAAAATGGTTCAAAGACCTAAATATAAGAGCTAAAATTACAAAACTCTTAGAAGAAAACAGAAGTGAATATTCATGTGTTTGAACTAACTTTTTTTAGATATGAAACCAAAAGTATGAGCAACCGAAGGGAGAGAATAGATAAATTGAATTTCACAAAAATAAAAAATAAAAAAAACTTTATGTGTCAAAGAATACTGTCAAGAAAGTAAAAAGACAATGCACAGGAGAAAATATTTGTAAATCATGTATCTGAAGAGGTACTTTTATCTAGAATATATAAGGAGCTCTTACTACTCAATAATAAAAAGAAAATCCATTTAAAATGGTAAAAAATTTAAACACATTTCTATAAAGAAGATATGCAAATGACAAAACACACACAAAAATGCTCAATATCATTAGGAAAAGTCAAACCAAAACCACAGTTAGATGCCACCACCTCATGCTCAAGAGGATGGTTATAATTTTTTTTAAAAAAAGAAAAATAACAAATGTTGGCAAATATTTGGAAAAATTGGAACTGTCATATATTGCTGATGGAAATGTAAAAATGGTTCAGCTACTGTGAAAAACAGTTTGACTGTGCCTAAAAAAGTTAAACATAGAGTTATCATATAACTCAACAATTCTGCTCCTAGATATATACGCAAGAGAAATGAAAACTTACACCCACACAAAAATCTGTATGAGAATGTTCACAGAAACATTATTTATAAAAGCCCCCAAATGGAAACAACCTCAACGTCCATCAATGGATAAATGGATAAACAAAATCTGAAATATCCATATAATGGAATATTATTCAGCCACAAAAAGGAATATAGTACTCATATATGCTACAATATGTATGAATCTTGAGAACATTATGGCTAATCAAAAGAAGCCAAATACAAAAGGTCACATATTGTATGAATCCATTAATATGAACTGTCCAGAAGAGGCAAATTTATAGAGACAGAAAGCAGAGACTGTGGGTAGAAGGAATGAGAAGTGACTGCTAATAGGTACAAGATTTGTTTTGGGGGTGATAAAAGTGTTCTGGAGTAAGAGAGTGGTGATAGTTGCACAGTCTAGTGACTTTACTAAAAACCAGTGAATCATTCAATTTATTTATTTAAAAAAATTTCCCCACATCCCTCCCCCACTTCCACCCCTGACCTACAGATGTTGC
>NW_024345872.1:1177706-1220901 GCF_902729225.1 Pteropus medius | reverse complement strand
TGTGTGTGATTGTTTGGTCAGCACTGATGTGGATCCTGATCTGGTCAGGGATTCCATCATCCTGTGTGGAGAGCAAGTGTGGCCCTGCTCCTTCAGTGTCTTGGTTTTCACAGGCCTATTAGGGGTAGTGATTTACGGTTGGGGGAGAGAGGTTTTGGACCTGATTCTGAATAGGCCCCTCAAATTGTCAAGAATGGTGTTATGGATCTTGGTTTCATCAAGTTTTGCCTAATACTCTGTAAAGAGGTGGTGTGGAACCCATATCTTAAATGGACTCTGATTAGGTCACAGGTTGCTTCAGTTTGCAAAAGACTGGCACTAGCTATGTAGAACTGGTCTTGTCAGTCATTTCCTAATGTTAGAGCAGTGTGTATGGCCCAAAGCATGGGTTGTCTAGGGTACAGGTCAAGTCAATAGATGAATAGGAGGCATGGTATAACCTGCTTGTTATACATGGAGATTTGCAAGTATTTGGAGGGCTGCTTCATGAAGAGCTTGGTTGAGGTGCAGTCTGTTCATGGGTTGTCTTAAGGCAAAAGGTATATTTAAGTATAAGGAGTGGTGGTGTTCGCCAGTGGTTGGTGTACAGTACGTACCAAATGTTGGAGTCCTTGCTGGTTTGAAAGAGATTTGTCTAGTGGCATGTGCACTTAGGTAATGAGCCCTAGAGAACTATGTAATATTTGATACAGTGGTTACAAGAGAGGATGATATTCAAAATTTGTAACACCAGATTCTGCATGGACACTGGCCAATCAGTAAAAACATTGGAACGAGATGCTGGAGCAGGCATTATGTCTCAGTTGTTAGATTATGAAGAGGTCCAGGAATTATTAGCAAGGTTGTAGGGAAGCTCTGGTGATGGTGGGATGCAAAGGGGGCAAGAGGGATGGTTCAAAGGAGTGGCTATTTGTCAACAGGCTGGGAAATATTTCAATATTCTAACATCTGGCATGGCCATACCCGCATATTCTGGATGATTATTCTGGTTCTAGTTGTAGGGTTACTATTCTAAGCAAGAATTGGCTAACGGTGTGAGGCATTTTGTATAGTGGCAGATGGCTGCCTCAGAGTGTATGATGAAATAGAGAGGGCGGGGCCAAAATAGGGCCTTCGAAAGCCCTAATCACTGAAAATATTTTGATGTCTACTCTCTTCTCTGTAATTCCAATGAAAACAATTCTAAACCATACAAGTGTAAAAAAAGCTCAACCAAGTTCTGATTTTTCTTATTATGACTACTTCATTTCTAATTCTTTAAGAAGCTATTTGGTCTGTGTCCCTGCAGTGCTATGCCTTAAATATGTTTTACCTGGCCTTCTGGATAACACAGCACTGATTAGGGGCACTGGAAAGTTGCTTCACTGGGTGTACAGTGAAATGTGGACCCTTGTCTGGGAGAGGGTTGCCTTACTTTGAGCAAAATGACAGTATAAGCCCTGGTGAAAGTGAGAGCTGGTGAGGTCAGCCTCACAGTGCACCTAGCAGCGGGAGAGTCTCTGGTCTGGTTGTTCTGTGGGGTGTGGTGGCTGAGTGGTCAGGACTGACCTCATAATGTTTTGGAGTGACAGCATAGTGACAGACCAGGTAGGGCTGGTTTCACTGCACTGGGAAGTTCAGTGAGAGCTCCAATCTGAGCAAGAGTTACCTCACAGAGCAAACAGTGGTTAAGTAGGTCATGGAGGTAAGTGTCAAGGCTGCATAATTGTAGGGTACACTCTGGTGAAGAGCAGACTTATCTCAGTATGTATCACAGCTAAGGTGTAACCTCAAAAAGAAAGCCCTTAACCCATGCACAGTTAGGGTATGGCTTGTTCTGTGACCAAGTTCCAACATGAGGGAGTGCCAGGAGGGCTGCCTTGGAGTATGCACTGTGATGGTTTGGACCTTGGTCTGAGAAGGTGATATGTAGACAAGGTCCTTGAAGAGTTATGTTAAAGAAGGTGCTCTGGGCTGGACAAGAGACTGCCTAGTGTGGTATGGCATAGTTATGAGAGTGTTGGGTGAGGAGTTAGTTACCTCACTGTACATAGCTTTGTTTGAGGGTCTCTATCTTGGCAAGATCCTGCCTAATAGTAGTGTGTGAAAAGTGGCTGGGCCTGACATAGACCTTTGAGCAAATTATAGCCAGACAATCATAGCACATAGGGAACTGGTACAGCAGGTCCGTGAAGAACATCATTTCGTTCAATGTTGTTTTGCTATAACATTGATGAGATGCTGCAGGAACTTAAGTGAGAACTTACTGTACTCTAGAAAAGTTGCCAATCGATTAATGAATAGTCTATAGCTTTCTGTCATTTAATGTGTATATTGATAAAGAAATAGAAACAACCTGACAGTTCTGGATCTGTTCCAGGAATCATAAACTTATATAGCCTTGTATCCTGGAAAATCCTGAGACCTCAATTCTCCCATCTGCACTAGCAAACACTGGTAGCTAGCTGGCAAAGATAATTGGAAACATCAAGTTTTAGAACCTGTTGCGTCTCCAACTCTCTCACCCACACCTGAGACAGTGGTGGAAACTCATTCCTCAACCAGGCACAGCTCACTCCATCAAGTATACCTGGACCCTACACCTCTCTATATTCTAATCTCAGTTCCCTCATGGAAATAAATATATACAAAGGCCCTGCCTCAAATACCCTTCACCTCAGTTACACAGGGGGTACATTCCTGAGTATGTCACATATTTCAGAAGAACATATGTGAACCTAATGCAATTGTGTATATGAGATACCTGTACTATACATCTATCAAAAGTTTCCACAGTAAAAACCACCATTATCTATTCATAGCTTAATAACATATATGATATGATTTGTTACTTAATAAAAGTATAAAATATACTACAATATACTTATCTCTTGAGCTTTTCTGACATAGATAAAAGAGTGCAGCAGTTTTTATTAAGTCCCATCTTCCATGAGAGAATCCAAAACTTTTAACAAAATTATTCACTTCCATTGCCACTGAATCAGCTTAAGACTTTATAAAATTGTTACTTATGTAAAAGAGTCAAAGGAAGGAACACACTTAAAATAGTGTATTGTTTAACAGATTTGGCTCTGAGGTTACAAAGTCTTACTTCAGATTCAGTCTGTCACTCAGTAGCTGTATGACCCAGAAAAACTTATTCGCCACTCTAAGCATCAGCTTCATCCTCTAAAAGCTAGTGACAATATTAATTGTACCTACCCCCTAAAGATAATTGTGAAAATAAAATGAAATAGTGAGATAATGTATTTAAGAGGATTAAGACAGTGTCTGGCACATAATAAACAATAAATGTTAGCTGCCATGATTATCACCACAGGCAGGAGGACAGAGAGAAAGGAAGGAAGGAAGGAAAGAAGGAAGGAAGGAAGGAAGGAAGGAAGGAAGGAAGGAAGGAAGGAAGGAAGGAAGGAAGGAAGGAAGGAAGGAAGGAAGGAAGGAAAGAAACTTCAACATTATTCTGTATTCTATATAAGATAAAACAAAGAAAACTCAGTTCTGTTTAAGCTACACAACTACATAAAATACTTTAGGGGGGACTTTCTGGTTCACATTCCAGTGTTTTGTCATCTGTGTTGCTGACCTATAGATTGTTCATGACCTCTGACACTTGTCTGCTCCTTCAGTTCTTGCCCATTTGCCAATAAGTGATCTAACTTAATAACAATTTCCCTTCCTCAGCAATTTCTAGAGATGGTGGGAGAAGCTGGGAGGAAGGTTGAGAGTTCATGATTCTGGTTTCTGAGCTAGGCAGCATAAGGAGCTAGGCTAAGTCTGGGCCAGGGGAATGGGGTGTGGCACCCCAATGTCTTCCTCATAGGCAAGTTTACAGCCAGGGATCGCTTGTCTTCCAGGGTCCCCAGTTTGATATTTTACAATGACCTTCGAGCTGCTTAGAGTTAGTGGGTTCACCATCTGTATGTTTTTCGAAGGCCAACCATTACCTTGAACTGAGAGATCCACCTTAAGGTCAATTTGGGGCTTGGTTTCAATGAGACCTGGTCTCCTGCCTAGTACTTATAATGGATCTAGTGACAGGCTGAGAAGTGCCTAATCATTTCACTTACATGCCAATCAGTTTCCATTGCCCTCTTTAGGTTCTTTTTTTTTTTCCTTCCAGGCAGTTAAAATTGCCTACATACATGTGAACGAAAATACACATTTTCCATAAGGACTACACCCACCGATATTATATGAAGTAGAGATTAGCACAACAATGGAAATCCAAGTTATCAGAGGCTCGGACTGGGGCAGCAGCCCAGTGACAGAGGGAGGAAAAATGGGAATTTATGACTATTATTAGATCGGGAGAGAAAAATCACAAAATGTTCAATATGGAAGACTAGGTCTAGAGAAAAAAAAAAAGGAAGAAATGGGCACAAGACCATTTTTCAAAAAAAACAAACAAACAATATCTGTGAGGTTTTGGCTTATTGCCTAGAATGTTACACAAATTAAATTCTTCCTGTGAAAGCTAAGGAGAGTTTTTCACTGGACAAGCCGAGTTTATCAATAAAATGCCAAGATTTCAGATTCATATTAAAATCTTTTTTCATTCATTCATGTATTTAAATTAAATATTTATTGTGCATCTACATGTGCTAGGTACTCTTCTAGGCCCTGGGGGTACAGAAGTGAAAAACACAGTTACTGCTTCAATAGAGCTTACTTCTTTTTTTTCGATGAAAGTGGAATCTTTTTCTAGAATCCAAATTCAGACTGTTTTGTCTTGCTCAGAGGACAATAGCTCACTCTGACCACCTAAACCAACACCTATGTCTGCTCAAACCAAAGGCCCAAAGCCCAGGATGAAGTTCTAGGTCTGGTTTCTGCAGCAGCTAAGAGTCTTGGGCCACTTGCCACCCTGTCCCTCTGAGTATTTTATAGCCTTCTCTCAGCCCTCTCTCTGCCACCAGGTTTGCCCTGTGGGGTTTAGACTGAGACACAGGACAAATAAGCCTTTCAATTGAAACAAAATCCTCATTGTCATGACCTTATTAGGAACCCTATTATATACTCTCTGCACAAGCCCTGACACTGGCTGGTGCATATCTGACAAGGGAAGCAGAACAATCATTCTCTGATAGGCCCTTGGCTTCCATCAAGAGTTCAGGATGAAGCCCAGTGTGGTAGATGAGACCTTATTTACTGGCAAAGGGATAACAGTCTGAGATTGTTCCCAACAGCTCTTTCTGAGCTGAGAAGCTGGGCCTAGAGGTCTAAGGACCTCATCCCAGCTCTGCTACTAACTTGGATGAGCTCTTTCATTTTGCCAAGCCACACACTGGCAGTGAATAAAATCATAACAGTGCTTCAACTGACAATAATTAGCCAGATTTAAAAAATGCTTTACATGTCTGGGTGAGATTGTTGCTGCTCTTGCTGCTGACTGCATTGTTTCTGCTGTTTAAGGAATGAAATATTCATTTATATTGGGAAAACAAAATAGTGGTGGTGACTATAGCCAGGCTTTTTCTCCAACAGATTTCAGTCATTCTGCTGCTTTCTCCATTGCTTACCTTGAGTCCCCGTGAATAGTGTGGAGCATATGTGATGAGGCTGATGTCAGAGAGGATAACAATACCTCCTCACAGCCCTTGCTTGGGTCCCCCTGCCTGGGAAAGAATACACGGGATTGTTCAAGGGAGGGGGAAAACTGTGGAGAAGAGGCTGGGGAACTTGGAGATTATTATTATCTACAATTTCTGGTTGTATTTCCTGGGAGCTACGAGATGTGATAAACAGATCCTTTGAAATAAAGATTTCTTCTGTCCTTCAGTTGCTTTTTACTCAAGGATCCTGCTCCCATTACTTTAAACTTCATCTCTATGCTCATGATATCTTTAATGACCACCTAAAGTAGCCTCACTCCTCAGTCCTTCCTGGAAAATCATAGACTCACATTGAAAGTCTCTGCGTGAAACTTCAGGGCATGAGTAAAAATCAGCATGTTCCAAACCTAACCCGTTATCCTTCCTCCACCCACCAGCAATTCTCCCAATCTTCCTGCTTTGTTTTAATGGTAAGAAGTTATAAAATCATCATTTATCTCTTCCTTCCACTCCTGTAACTTCCAGATAGCAAGTGCTACCAATCTTCATTCCTTCATTTCTTTTTTAATGATTACTGGATGGATGATTACTTATTACTTAATTGATTTATGGTCCCAGTTTTAATACTCTGTAATAGAAACAGTGATGTAAGAAGAATTTCTGGTGTTTCCAGTATTAAATACCCTTAGACAAAATCTGGGTGGGTTTGGTCTAATATTGTTGTTTTTTTCCTCTCCATTTTGCTTCCTACTGCCACCAATTTAATTAATGGCTGCATTGCCTATTGTCTGTGTTACTGCAGTCACCACTCTGCTGGCAATTAATTTATTCAACATTCATTCAATACATAATTAATGTGTCTACTACATGTCAGACACTGTTCCAGGCACAGGATACAATGACAGATGGGACAGAAAAGGTTCTTGTTCTTATGGTCCTTATATTCTAGTCAGGGGACAGTAAACACTTAAAGAAAAAGATAATTTGGTAGAGATAAATACTATGAAGAAAATAAAGCAGGCTGATGTATTAGAAAGTGATGGCAAGGAAGCAAGGCTACTTTAGGTGGTCAAGATAGGTCTTTCTAAGGAGGTGACATCTATGCTGAGATCTAAATGACAAGAAGAAGCCTGTCACATGTAAAGAATTAGGGGAACTACATTCCAAGAAGAAAAGAGAGTTGGCACAGAGGTCCTAATTAGCTTGGTTTCAGAACAGAAAATACAGTGAAACAAATATAGTGAGCAAGAGGGAGTGTGGCACAAGATGAGGCTGAAGAAACACACTGGGGCCAGGGCCTTTGTAAAAATGACCATTCAATGACCATAGGAAAGAGTCTGTTTTGTAAATGCAATGGGAAGCTCTTGGATGGTTTCAAATAGTTAAGTGTCATGATCTAATCTACATTTTTAAAACGTTTACTCTGGAGGCTCTGTAGAGAGTTAATTAAAGGCCCTATATTTAATAATAATTATATAAATATATATATAATGATATAGAGAAGCAAAAATACAAGTAGAAATACCAGTTAGCAGACTATTACAGTAGTCTAGACAAGCAATGATGATGGCTTGAACCAAGATAAGAGCAGTAGAGATAGAATGGAGATGGAATGGATAGATTTTTTTTTAATGTTTTGGAGGTGGAGCAAATAGGATTTGTTGATAAATAAATAAGATGGATGTGTTAGTTGAGAGAACGTAAGATCAAAAACGAGGCTTGGGTTTTGGTCTTGGACAAATGCTACCATTTACTTAGATGCAGAAGCCTGAGGTGGTGGTGGGGGTGGATGGTGCATGGATCAAGAGGGTTTTGAGGGCCATGACAAAAGTTTGAGATGCTATTAGGCCTCTAAGTAGAGATTTAAGGTTATAGTAGGATATATGAGTCTAAAGTTCAACGGAGGCGTGATAGCTAAATATATAAATGTGCGCACCATCAGCATGTAGATAATTTTTAAAACTACAAAACTGGATAAAAACAAACATGATAAACAGAGACTCATGGATTAGTGGTTACCAGGGAAAGAGGCGGGGGGAGAGGAGAGATAAATAGGGGTAAAAGAGGTCAAATATTTGGTGATGGAAGGAAATTTAATTTTGGCTGGTGAACACACAATACTATGTGTGTGTGTATACATATATATGTATATGTATATATATATAGTTGAATTGTGCACTTGAAACTTATTTGATTTTATTAATCAATGTCACCCCAACAATTAAAAAATCATTTTAAGAGAGTACTGATAGAGAGGACGTAGAGCTGAGCTGTGAGGTGTTTTAACAGTTAGAAATGAGGTGGAGAATAAATAATTAGCAAGAGACATTGAGACATAATGGTTAGAGAGATAAGAAGAAAATTGGAGAGTATGGAGTTGTGAAAATCAAGAGGAGAGTGTTGCAGAAAGAGGGTGGAGAAACGACCATTGAATGTGACTCCAAGTAGGTCGCTGACCTTGACAGAGTATTGACCATCGCATACCTGGTGACAGAAGCCTGTCTAGAGCAAGTTGAGAAGATGATTATAGATGAGAGAGTAGAAACAAGAGTATAGACACCCTTTTTTCCCCTCAAAGTTTCACTATTAGGGCAGTAGAGAAATGGAGAAGAGGCTGGAAGAGAATGTGGAGTCAAAGGGGGTTTTCATTTGTTAGTTTTTTGAAAGCAGCAGGCTACCATTACATATCTGTGGAGAGAAAATGATTGATGATTCAGAAGAGAAAGATACCGTTGCAAGATAGAAGTCCTTGAGGTGGCCAGAGGACCTGGCATTTTCTGTACCCTGCTGTTAGAGTGCCTTCCAAAAGGGCAGTTTTGGAATTCCTCTGCTTCAAAATTCCCCATGGCTCCCTACTGCCTACTACATAAACCTAACTTTCTAGACTGGCATTTAAGCTCAGCCTCAGTCAAACTTTCCAACTTTGTTGTCCCTCGGCAAGTCCTGTGTACCCTATGTGCAAGCCAACACAAGCTACTCACTGGTGTCTTTACACTCTGCATGTTCTCATCTCCAGGGTTTTGCTGGTACCCTTTGCCCTAAGTCCTGCCTCATGCTTCAGTGCCTTTCCTGATGCCCCAGCGAGAAATGATCCCTTCCTTTCCCCATACCTACAATATTTTACAATTTTTAAGGCCTAAACAAAAACTATCATCATTAGCATTTTATAGTTTCATCTTATAAAGGATATGAGTATGTTCTTGTTTAACCTCAGAATTGATACTGTCCTGTCTTATAATATATTGAGCTTGAGTATGTGTCTTATCTTTCTCATTAAATGATCAACTCTCTGAGGTCAGGGACTAGACCTTAGTCCTGTGTGTATCTCAAAAAAGACACAAAGTAGGTGTTCACTAAATGTCGTAGCGTGATGAAATGATGCCCTATCTTCTTCTATGCATGAGTATATCAACTTAATGCAATAAATATGTTTCTGAAAGTTAAAAAGCATCCTGATTTGTGTAAATGAATCATTTATGGTATTTACCTCAGAGACTGTCAGTTTTAAGAAAGTCTGTCTCTCATCCACAGGAGAGTATTGAAGTTTCACCCCTTTACATGGCCAGGAGCTGTGGCATATGTGCATTCTAGGGCAAGGTTAAGTGTTATACCCTAGCAGGTTGACAGCTATATAACGATGTATATGGACTTGCAGCATTACCCAAGTTCTTCTGCACTAAGGGTTTTAAACACTGGGAGAGTACATATGGGAAAAACAGGGGAATAGACTACTCATAGTATCTAATATTTGTAATAATAAATAGTACTTGCATAGCATTTATTATGTGCCAGTACTATTCTGAATGTTTTTCATATATTATCTCATTTTCCCTTACAAAACCTCTATGACAGGCACTATCCATGTCTTCGGTTACATATATGGGAACTAAGGCACACAGAGGTTAAGTAACTTGCCCAAGTCACACAAATGGCAAGTCGTTGGGCTGAGGTTTGGAATCCCCAGCCCATCTGTACTCCGGCTCTATATTGCCTCACACACCATTATACAATATTTTATACCTTTCTAAGCTGCCTAATTAATATCACTACGTCCTCACAAAAATTATGTGCAATAAGCTGAGCAAAGACTGTATGTCTATTTTACAGAGGGGTAAACTGAAGCCCAGTGAAGGGAAGTGGCTCGTTTCAAGTCATATGCTTGTTTGACCATAGGTTCCCTACTCTCTTCAGAGTAATTGCTCCCCTACACAGTACCACCTCATTTTTTGCAGGGAAAATAAGTCAGCCTCTCACTCTTTAAAACTGAGCCATTTTGACCCCTCTTTTTTTCGACAGCAAATGAATATAGTTAATGTATGTAAAGCATCCAGAATGGTGCCCAGCAAATAGTAAGTAAGCACTCAGTAAATGATAGTTCTGTTCTTGCCTTTCTATGTTTTAGCTTCCATACAGCTCTCTTTGCCCACCATAATTTAAGGCTCTTCTCTAGTCCCTAGTTGAGCAGGTCAGTCAGGGTGGCCCTTGTTTGTTTGAGATGAGGTTACACAATTAAACTTAGATCGATAAATGAGAAGGCTAGGTTACCTCAGCTTAGTGGCATGGCAATAGCAGAAACAAAAGCTCAGAAGCAGGGTCAAATAGAGGTGACTAGTGTTAAAAGTTCCTGTCCACTGGAACCCCAGACCAGCGTTACCAATGTAACTGAGAGTCACCCACTCTCCTCACAGCCTAGCCCAGCTCTGGCCCATGAAAACAGCAAGTGGAATGGAGTGAAATGGGCCAAGGAGCCAGTTGCCTAGAATCTTGAGACCATAACTTTCTAGAGAAAAACAAATGTTGCTCATTACAATAGAGCCTCTATAGCTGGAGGTGTATGACTAGGCATGATGGCTGGCAAAACACGTGGCCCTTAACAGAATAAATCCAACTTCTGTTTAGTGAATCTAACTTTCCAATTGTCTTCCTTTCTCAACTTTAAAATTATTTTCCTTTTTCTTATCCTAGGAAAACATCAGACATTGAGTGCAATCACATCACACTTAAGAGGATAGCAAGGTTAGTGAAATCTCTTATTTTAATGAAAAAAATATATATACACATATATGTACATATGCTCAATTAGCCACAATTATCCTCAAATGTCAGTAGACATACTGTGCTAAAAATGTCAGAAAATATAAATGTTGAAAATAATAACATAAAATAATCCTGGCAACCTAGCAGTATGTAACCATAACATATTGGAAAGTGTGAGCAGTGTGGTTCTCCTTTTCACTAGTGTCAAACCACTTTAGCACTTTCAAATTGACATTCAAGGTAATTTCATATAGATTTTGGCCGCTTTATCCATGCTTGCCTTTGTTGGCCTCTTTCCATATATCTGCATCTGATTTTACCTGTAGCATCTGTTAAAAATCCTTGGGAAGAAGTAAAAGTGCCTAAACTCTAAGAAGGAAGTCAATTTCATTGGGGACAGGAGAGGTGGAAAGGTCTGGGAAGGTCTGTGGCTATGGCTTCTGTCCACTGGGTTTCACTAGCAAAGGCTGCGTAGACCAGTGCTAGTTTTTATGTCACATGTCATAGCCTGAATTCTCCATCTCCTAGACATCTTTGAGTCTCCTATGCCAGCCCCACAAAAAGGCACAATCTCAATGAGCCAGCTTAGGTGGGAAATGCCAAAATGGCATATTTTCTTGGAGTTTTTATTTCACTAACATGGTTAAACATATTCAAAGGTCAACTTCTAGTAGTCACAGATGACAGCATAGATGTAGAAATTAATACACGTGTGTAAAAGCACTCTAGAATTCTGATATGTAGGTTCTCTAAAGCTGTACCTAAGGAACTGCTACTGCAGGATGAGAAGTAATAGTGGATTGGAGAAGAGACCTTTTCCATCATTAGTAGTAGTCAGGCCACCACAGTAGCCAAGAGATACCCACATATTTACCCATGATCAGGGTCCACTGCCACACCTATTTCCATATTTCAAAGGCAACATTCAGAATATAACTAGGGCACTTGGACAGAAAGGAAAGGAAAAGGCCAGGAACTTTGAACTCAGTGCTTTAGAAAAGTTGCCAACTGTTTTTCCAGGGTTCCTACACAAAGCAGGGTGGTCAAAGACCAAATGAAGAAAGCACAACTTGCTCTTGGGGAATGTTGTTATTAGCCATTGAGGGAAGGTAAATAGAATAACAGCAACAACCAAGGGCCATCCTCTCAACATTTGGCAAGAGAAGGGGTAGCACTTTGAGGAATAACACTCCATCATTTTATAATGTGATGATGACACAGAGATATGTAGCAGAAGCCTAGGTTCTCCTTCAAGCCCCATCACTAACTCATTGTGTGGCTCTGGACAAGTAAGTTCAAGAAGTTTCCTCATCTTTAAAGTATATATAGTTTTAGCTTCCCAGTCCACCTGTCTATTACTAAGCATGATGACAAAATTGTATGCAGTATACTTTGATTTCTTATCATTGTTGAAACCAACAAAAATCTCTGGACAAATAGGTTATTTAAAAATCTTCTTGAAATCTATAAAGAATTAACAACAGACCAAATATTATAGACCAAAACTGGAGTGATAATGGGAACCTAGAGATCTGAGTAAGAATGGAGGTAACTTCCTTTGCCTTAAGGACATTTTACAATGCCAAAAAACTATAACTTTCAAGTTGAAAGCCTTGTGGGTCAAAGAGAACAGAAATCAAAGCCTAGAGCCAAGAGAAGGTGAAAATCTGGTAGGAAACTGTCCCCAAAGAAATCTAGAACTCCAAGTGATTATACTTGCAGGATAAGAGTAAACGACACATGAGCATTGTAGCTTTCCAGTCTGAGTTTATATTGTCCAGGAAAAGTCAAGTCTTAAAATAAAATGGTCTCAGATGAGCAGTGCCCAGGATCCTGGCCAAAGCAGACACAAATTTTCTCTCTAAAGAAAGTAATTTTATCCTGGACCCAAAAATAATTTTTCAAGGACAACAGCTGGCATACAAAGATAATGAGACACACAAGGAACCATGTCTAGGAACTTGCAGAAAAAGCAAACAATAGAAACAGTCCCACGCAAAGACCAGGTATTGACAGGTAGTGAACATATCAGAGACAGACTATAAAATGATACTTATTATGTTTAAAGAAATGGAGTTAAACTGTTCTAAGGTCCTGGTATTATCCATGATTAGGATAAAAGTATAATAAAAAAACTAACACGTTAAGTACACGTGCTCTAATTTTTAGGTAGCAACTAAATGAACATGAACAGTTTTTATCTTCCAAACCAGTAGAGGGGAGAGATAAAATGATAAAAGATAAAAATCAATGCCAAAGAAGGCAAGAAAGGAGAGAAGAAGAAAGAGAAGAACAAGCAGAAAACACAATACAAGTTGTTAGATAATCACGTTGAGTGATATAGATGGAGGTGCTAAGGAAAAGTCGACAATATTTAACAAATGCAAGAGATACTTGTGATTTGGAAACCTTAGTAACAGTAAGCACAGAAGCAATCCTCTTACTTTCAGCTTTTAATTCTTGAATATTCATTGATTTACACTGCCTGGTTTTCCTGTGAATGGGGTGTGGGGTGATGGGTTGGCTATTCACTTGAGCCCCAAAAGAAACCATGACTGATTCAAAAGAAATCAGAACAAGGGGACAAAATAATTGCAGTCTTTTCTTTATTGTCCAATCTAATGAGACCTGAGGAGTGAGAAGCTGAGAGCATGAACATAGGCACAGCCAGGGGCCTGGGCAAAGGCCTGGGCAAGGGCAAACATAGGACAAAATAAAAACTAGCACAAATATGACAAATTGCTGTTTGGACACTTGGTCATTCAGTAATTTGACATCAAATGGATTTAGTTTCATAGAACTGGCTTTTAGTATATTAATCTAGAACTATTTGATATGTATTCACTACACGCATGTATCCGCTGTCTCTTGTTGCAAGGGCTTAGGGAGCAGCACAAGGAAATGGGGATGATAAACAGGGCTCACTTCATGGTTGTGCAACTTGTATAGTCACCCAGGGCCCCACACTCAGAAGAACCTCATGTGTAGTAAGTGTATGTGCTCACTGTCTTGAAATTCTTCTTTTTTTTTTAACCAGAGACCTCACATTTTTATTTTTCACTAAGCCCTGCAAATTACATAGCCAGCCCTGAGTGCTAGAGTGGTAAGGCCAATGGCCACTCACTGAGTTTTGGCAACCTAATGGCTCATGAAGGCTCCCATCCAAAGGATAAATAAATGCCCCAGAGGCACCATATGCAGCTGGAGATGTGTTGAGTGGAAGTGGTGACTGAGACACCAAGGCATCCATCAGGAAGTATTTGAGGGCTATTGTAATAATACCACACATCTATTTCTCACTTACTGTATACCAGGCACTGGGTAAGCCCTTTGCATATATTATTAAATTAATTCCTAATTATAAGCATTATGCTATACTAGATGCTGTGGGAAAACCAGAAATTCTTTTTTTAAATCCTCTCTTTCAGGGAGGAGCTTAATGTCTAGTTGGATAGAGACATATAAGCAGTAGAGAAACTGAAAATGCAGCATGAGTTTAAGTGCCAAAGGCATAACAGGTCAGAGCAATAATGCTATTGGAATTCAGAGAAGGGAGCTCCATTGAATTGGGGTAGTCAGAGAAAGTTTCTTGAAGGAACTGAGGCTTGAGATGGGTCTTGAGTAAAGATAAATCCTAGATACAGGGGTGGTGATTTCATGAACTTAAAGCAAAGAGACTAGTATGGGAGAGAGGTGGGAAATAGAAACGTACTTAGTGTGACAGGAACGGAGGTAGGATGAGGTTGAACAATCTTACTGAAAACAAGGTACATAGGGTAGGGTGAGAGAAGCAACCAGAGCTTCTGGAAAGAAGGTATGGAAGGCTTCAAATGCCATGATTTAGACTTTATCTATGGATAGTAGGGACAGCAGCAAAGGTTTTGAGCAGCAGAGGAATGGCAGAATGAAGGGGTGTTGGGGGAAGCTGAACCTAATAACAAAGACAGGTGTCATTCAGTGAGGCGAGTGATTCTGGAGCTTCCAGGGCAGAGTTCAAACTCTTTATAAGGTCACCTGGTCAAATTGTGCCCCAAACATTCCCCCAGGACTCCTCCTAAGAGCTACCACTCAAGAGGGCAAAGCGAGAACAATTCCGTCTTCCTCAACCCTCTCTTATCCTCATCCCTTTCCAGCATGGGCCTGTCTGGATCCCAGCTGTTGCCTTAGTGCCTACACAAACACTAATAAGTGCCAGAGCATTGCCATAGAAACCATTGCTTCATCTTTCTCATGGAGTGCTCTGCAGCTGTGAGGCTTCCTGTTCTGGGAAGCTTTTCACAAATATTTGAAGAAAGTGGCAAATGCATCCACTAAGAGTACATGTGTAGGAATGACTGGTGGGGTGGGAGGCTGGAAGGAAGGGGCTATATCATGGTACAGGGTCCAATGGGGAAACAACTCAGCTGTGCGGCCACTGGAAATTAATTATCTTTTAAAGCCACAGTGCTTTCCATTAATAGGCTAGGCTGCTAACCATGTTTTACCTCTTTTCACTATCACTGATTTATTCTCTAAAGCCTGATAGTCGTATTCTCAATCATCCCCCTCAGAAGCCCACCAGCGACACTCTGGACTTCTCTATGGTGCAGCTTAGAATGATGGGGTGAACGCTGATAGAATCGCATGGAAAACTACAGAGCTGAGAGTTGTAGAGGGGAAAACATCCATAATGATAATAACCAGAAACGAAATCTTAGTTTATTCTTCACAGGGCATTGCGCTAAGCACTTTATGGGGGTTTCCTCATTTAATTCTCACAATATCTTTTGAGGTTGGTCCTATGAGCCTTAAATGGCTAAATGATTTACCCAGACACTCACAGGAAATAAGTCATAGAGGTGGGGGTGTGAACCATGATTTGTCCTACATTCTTAACCATTCTATCACACTGCTTTTCTTTTTTCTTTTGTTAATAATGCTCTTATAGTGAAATATAGTATGCATTAACAAGTGTATAAAAATGTATATGAATTTTCTTAAATAGTTATATTTATCTGCTTCCAGTAATTGATCCACACAATGATGATGAGTTCATGTTTACTAGATACTTAGTTTTTGCCAAGAAGAGTGCTAAATGCTTTACCTATATTCTAGCTTACGTAATTCTCACAACAGCCCAATAAATTAGAGACTTTTATTCTCATCTCTATTTTAGAGAAGAGCAAATTAAGGCTTGGAGAGGTTAAGTAACTTATCTAATGGAACTTGGTGAAGTAGGGACCCAGGTCTGTCTGATTCCAATGCCACACTGCCATTTGCAGTCACTGAGTAGCATTCTCTCTGGACCTAGGTTGATTCTTCTACTGCACGCAAACCTCTAAACTCTTCTTCTTTAATGGTATCTTGGAAACATTTTTTGTTATACCTAATTTTCCTGGAGTGATTAAGAACTTCCAAGGGCCCAGCCCTTCTCTATCATGCAGGATGTCCCTCTGGAGTCTCAGGGTCAACAGATGTGTCTCAGCCAAGACATTATAGGAATTATGTGCCTCAGAGGATTCCTTAGCCACAGGGCACCCCATGGGCCTCGCTACTTTAAGGAAATTCATTTACCTATGTGCTCACACCTTGCTTTGCCTTCCTGGTTTGGATTTCAGACAAGCTCAGGACTGGCTACACTAATACTCCATCTCCAATCATTCATGAAGCCACATTTGTGTGGGCTGCAGTCTAGCCTGGTTCTCCAAGTGGAAAATCATCTCTGCCCCAATTCTCCCACTATCCTTTGTCTGTATGGTCTATTAAAGCATCAGCCTGGTCCGCTGAGCTTAGAGTAATGCCTGCACTCTCTCTTCTCTCTCTCTCAGCTCAGCACTAAGCAACTTTGCCTGAAGTATACTTCTTCTGGTCTTTGGTGAGTGGTGGGTGGTGGAGTGTGGATGAATGGATGCTATTTTCTGCCCAAATAAGAAGCTAAATGGCAGATGCAGGTACAGCTAGGTCAGATATAAAACCGGGTTTTATGAGATGAAAATTCCTCTCATTTAATGGCAACAGGAACCTTACAAATGGGAAGACTGTAAATCAGCAGGCAACATCCAGCACATTAATCAAACAATTTCATCAAAAGCCTCTTGTCAATCAGAGTTGTCCAGGATCTGACAAGGGGGCAGAAAGTAAAACTGGCTTTCAGAATAATAGTTTATTTGTGAGCATGGGAAGGGTGGTTGGTTGAGCCTGCCCTTCATATCACTGACTTTCATGGATCAGTTTTAAAATGTCACCCAAGGAAACACAAGCTTAAATCAAAGTGGCATAGAGGAAAGAAAACTCTAAGTTCTGGCTTAACCTGGGTTTATCTTAGGTCTTCTTTACTACTGACTAAGTGGATGACCTACCTTGGGAGGCAAGTCATAGAACTTCTAATAAGGAAGTGATGGTAAAAATACATCTTATCCAATCCTCTCTTGATGCTTGACTATATTTAATACCACCAGCCTCTAATGGCATCCTGGCAGTGACAGGGAACTTGCTACTCATCAAAACATTTCCTCCAGTACTTAGTGAGCTCTCAATTTCATCTATTCTTTTTTATTTAACAAGCACTTATATTACGCTTCACATCTGTCAGATAAAGATCTAAGCAAATCACAAATACTAAAATATTTAATCCTTATAACAACCCTATTATGTAGATACTATTATTACTCCCATGTTATAGGTGAGAAAACTTAGTGCCAGAAAAGCTAAGATACTCAAAGTCAGACAGCTAGCTAGTAAGTGTCAGAGCAGGACTCTGACCCAGGCAATGTGGCTTTTTACTATATGTGCTGAATCACTGCACTGTGCAAAGCTCTTTTATTGGGTTGAAACCTGTTTACCTCTTTGTAACTTGCACAGCATTGGTTCTAATATTTACTCTTTATGGAGTCCCATAGGCCACATTATATTTAACCTCAGTAAGGCCTTTTCTTAAGTTCAAGGCAGATTAGCATGATGGTAGTATTGCTGGAACAATGATAGGGCTAATACTCAAGCCTAGGTGGGCAGAAAAAAACAGAGCACTTTACTGTCTGAGTACTAGAGCCGCAGAAGGAAAGAAACTCCTCCAAGGTCAAAGAGTGAGTTGATGACAGAGTTTGAACTTGAATCTGTATAATTTGACTTCATATCAATGTCCTTTATGATATAGTCCCTGACACTACCTCCATCCTGGACTCCTGCTCCCAATACACACGTTATTATTGTTGATATAATTGTAGCTACCATTCAATGAGTACTTACCTATTCTGTGCCTGATGTTCTGCATACATTATCTCATTTAATCCTCAGAACCACTTCTACCCTGTGGAATAGAAATTACTATTATCTTTATTTTACAGAGATGGAAGTTGAGGCATAAGGAAGTCAAATAATTTGCCAATAGCCAAACAGCTGGTAAGTTGCAGAACTTGGATTTGAACACAGATCTTTCTGTCACTAGAGTCTGGGCTTTTAATGACTATGTCGCAGACCTCCCCATTATATTCACAAGAAACCTTGGGGCATCTTGGCAAATCCTTTGTTTAAAGGAAGGTTATTAGTGTCAAAAACCTATGAATGAATACCTACGGCTATCCTCTTCCTGAGGTAATCAGATAATTCTTTTTTTAAATATTGGGATAGAAGAATTTGAGAGAAAGAAGGTAGTTTGCCTCATAACTCAAGTGATAAGACACAAGTTTATAACTGATAATACATGATTCTTGAAGAAGATTCGTGCTTGCTTTAATTTTACATGAAAGTTTTTCTTAACACCTACTATGTACCAGGTACTATACTAGTAATACAGTAGGACTATGCTGTCCGCTACTTGACAGGCTCGATTTGTTTCTTGCCAGAGTTATGCTGAGTCTCTATGATTAAAGGAAACATAATATTTACTCTACTTCTGCCCCAAACTGAAATATTTGTTTTTTCTTGAGAGGTAAAAACCAAGAAAATACCAGTTTTTGAACAATCAAGGGAGGGATGTGGAAAGATTTAAAAAGCCATCCACACCAACCCAAACCCCAAATGGAAATCCTCTCAATTTTAAAGCGCTTGCAGCAAGCTTAAAAAAAAAAATCGCCACAAATATGACAGAGGGTTGATAGCCTTCATATAAAGAGTTTACACATTTGTTAAGAAAAATACTAAAACTCTAATGGTTAAATGGGCAAAAGATACAAATAATTTCTAAGGGAGGAAATCTCAATGGCTATTAAATGCATGAAAACTATTCAACCTCACCTAGTAATAAAATAAAAATAAAGCAACTGTGATACAAATTTTGCCCATCAAAGAAACAATTTTTTTTTAAAAAAGAGGACTTAATGCTGGCAAAAGAATGTCCTAGAGGCACTCTTATACATGGCTAGTAGAAACTGGATAAACTTTCTATAAAGAAATTTAGTAGTAAGTATATTAAGCCTACATGTTTTGACCCTTTGACATATAACGGTTTGCTTTGGGCATGTGTGAGGAAGCAGGTATGGTTTAGGCCACAGGCCTACCTACTTACTCAATAGATACTCAGCACACACTACCTTGGACAGTCAAACTTAGCTACGTGTCTCTGGTATCTCAGTTTGGCTCTGGTCTATGTCTAGTGTCACCTCCTGCAGCAACCTTCCACACTGAGTACACTCAATCAATGGCTACTTAACATCAACGAGCTGATGGAAAAGATGATAAACTATAAATATAATAAGCATAGGCTTTGGTTAGGCTTTCCACTGATGAGTCATTTGGCTTTGAGGGGCTTACTTACTTCTCTGTTTATTGACTAACCTCTGACCTGTAATTTGGGCCTGGTTTTATGAAAGTCTCAAGGTGACTTTGGGGAGAAGCTCGGCCAGTTCCAAATTGTTTGATCTTAAGAAAGCTACTTAACCTCTCTCAGAACTTTGATTTGGTCATCTATTGAATACTTCCTTCATAGGGTTGAAGTGAAAATGGAATGAAATACTCCATGTAAATAACTTAGCACTGTGTTAAACGCAGTAAGAATAATGAATGAAGGGGGCTAAAACATAATATCTTATAGTTGCACAGCATTTAAAATTCTATTTTTAAAGCATTTTCTATTTTTTTTTTCTATCTCTCTCTAGGAAAGCC
Source organism: Pteropus medius (assembly GCF_902729225.1). Lineage (NCBI taxonomy): Eukaryota > Metazoa > Chordata > Mammalia > Chiroptera > Pteropodidae > Pteropus > Pteropus medius. The sequence goes on along the minus strand of NW_024345872.1, from coordinate 1,201,234 downwards.
TTAAACATCTAGTGAATAATGTCTCACAGCCATGACCACAACCTCCACCTGCTGGTACACCATACCACTTCCACCCCACTCTCATTCCAGGTGCCATTCAGTCCCCAGCATGGTGTCAGTTACCCACAGTAAAGAACAACAGGTGGTTTGGAAAAATTCAACCTACTGCTTACAACTCCTTGTGGGCATTGCAGTGGCTATTTAACAGTGAATAAACAGATTAGGAGATTTACGCAAGTCCCTGTGGAGTAAAGAGTTACAACAAGAGGCAGAATCTTACCCTTGTTGACCAAAACTACCTATATTAGCATAGCACTGAATGTGTTTCAGGATGTCTTCCTGACATCTCAGTTGAGCCTCCCGACAAGGCTATGAATTCATCAGGACATATATTAACACTGCCAAAGGAAAGACAAGGAAATGAGGTTCAGAGAAGGACAGCCTTACCCAAGGTCATATGGTTAGTTAGCATCAGAGGCAAAATGAGATCCTATGTCTCTTCTATGGTAGTCTAGAGTTCTTTTCACTATACTACAGGTCCTGGCACAGCTGTCAAGGTCAATTTCAAGGAAGTGCAGTACCTCAGACAAGATGCAGAGGTTGTTCTGGGAAAAAGTACATGACTGGTAACAGCAAGCACACCCTTTGTCCTTTTTGTAATGTATTTGCCCTGACCTGGAAAATTGCCAAAGAACTGAAAGAGCAGCATCCATGGAATAATAAAGAGGTTGTATAAAAGATTAGCCAAAGATACTTATGTAAAAATTGGATTTTATACGTTGTTAGAAAGGGAGGCTTGGAGAAGTAATCAGTGAAATATTTGGCCACAGTCTCTTGCTTATGGAAGGTGACCCCATTTTTCTGCTTTTAGGATGATTTTAAAAAAAATCTCCTCCAATTTTCTCCTCACTCTCTACCTTCTCTCTCTACTCCATCTATCTATCATCTATCTATCTATCTATCTATCTATCTATCTATCTATGATCTATCTATCTATCTAATCTTCTTAGGGGATATTTTAGCCCTCTGAGTAGGTTACTGTGACCATCTCCCAAGAAATAGGTTAGCCTTCAATTTTAATCACTAGCTTCCATTCTCATGGGGAAAATAAAGTATAGAAATGAAATATAGAAGGGAAAATTTAAAGTAGAATTGTGTATGCACTTGTATGTGTGTATTTGTGTGTGTGTGTGTGCATACAGGGGAAGGAGAGATGAGAAATTGAAATTAAGAAAAAGAGTATCTAGCTCTGCTGGAGTTATGACACTGGGATGGCCTAAGCACAGCAGTCCTCAACATTTCTGGTACCAGGGATCAGTGCTCCTATGAGAATCTAATGCCTGATGATCTGAGGTGGAGCTAAGACGGTGATGCTAGTGCAGGGCAGCAGCTGCAAATACAGATGAAGCTTCGCTCGCTCACCCACCACTCATCTCTTGCTGTACGACCTGGTTCCTAACAGGCCATGGACTGGTACTGGTCCGCGTCCCAGGGGTTGCGGACCCCTGGCCTAAGGGATGAAATTGTGGAATTATTTTTATCTATGGTATCAAATGGGTACTGGATTTATCGGAGTGATCACTTTGTAAGTTATATAAATGTCTAATCACTGCGTTGTGCACACAAACAGAAAAAGAGTATATAAGATAATGTCCCCTCACGTGATTACAAAATAATAATAGCAACAAAATTAATAAGTCACATTTATTGAGATCTTATCATGTGACAATTATCATGATAAATGTTTTATTATCATTATTTTATTTATTCTTTACAACTCTGTAAGGTAGATATTATCATCATTCCCATTTTACAGATGAGCAAATAGCTGCTTAGAGTAATTAAGTAACTAGACCAAAGTCACATAGTGAACATCACAGCTCAGACTGAAACAAAGCATTCAGCTCAACTGCCTATGACTTAAACATTACACTCTATTCTCCTGAATGGATGCAGGTAGATGGACTCCTCTCCCTCCCCCCAAATAAGACAATATTTACTAAGAGCCTCTCAGAGTAGCTGTATAATTTGTACTCTGTTTCATCCTTATAGCAGGTATTATTTGTCCCCATCCTATAATAAAGAAAATTTAGGAAAAAGAAGATAAAGAAAATTGTTCAAGGTTCCAAAGCTAACAAACGGCAAAGGCAGAATTAGAAGACAAGATTTCTGACTCCCAGTCCAATGCTCTTTCCATTATACTATGTTTGCTTGACAGCTTCTGACATGGATCCCAGTGTTCCCTCCTCTGGATCCACAGTCATGGAGTATGGGCTGGACCTAGTGACTTGTTTCTAAGGAACAGAATATGGCAAAAGTCATGAGATGCCACTGTAGAGATTAGGTTACTAAAGACTGTTAATCCATTTTGCCGGCACTCTCTCTCTATTGCCTTTTCAGCTTGGACACATTGATGAGTAAACTGCCATACTGGAGAGATCATGTAGCAAAGAACCGAGGGCAGCCTCTGGCCAGTAGCTGGTAAAGAGCTGAGGTCCTCAGTCCAACAACCTGCAAGAAACTGAATCCTCCCAACAACCACATGAGTAAGCTTAAAAGTGGACCCTTTCCCAGTTGAGTCATGAGATGACTACACTCCTGGCCAATACCTTTACTGCAGCCTTGTTAGAGACCTTGCTAAGTTGTGCCTGGAGTTCTGACCCACAGAAACAAAGATAATAAATGTGTTTTGTGTAAAGCCATTAAGTTTTGGGGTAATTTGTTATATAGCAATAGATAACTAACACAATATGATTCCAGCCAGCAGCTTCATTGAACATCTACTTATTCATAGCAAAAGAAATCCATGGCACAACCCTTGAGAGGGATGAGAAAAAAAGATCTAAGTGAGCTTTGTATCTCTAAGAAAGGATTGTGAATCCGAGGATCACCTCTTGGCCTGCTTCAATGTTTCCTCTACCCTGAAGTTCTGATAGCCATGGCCTAAGGTGGTACAGGTAGATTTAGAGCTTCTCATCCTCCACTGGTCACTGATCCCAGCATTTCTCAGTGCTCAACTTGTGTTCAAACCAAGTGGTTGGCAATCTGAGGTCAGCTTCTCCTCACTGTTAGCTTGGGAAGCACCATAAATCCCCTCTAAGGAGTTCCCACTGGGCCCAAGCCAACACACCAGGCTGTCTCCATTCTAGAAACTGTAGCTGCTCCCAGCTATTGCCCCAACTACAGTGTTATTTTGGAATTTCTGAGTGTGGGCTGGAGTAAGTGAAAGGTTTTGACAGATTCCCACAAAGCAATTAGCCAAATGAGAATCACTTACGCTCAATTTTCAAATGGCTAATTTGGTGTCAGGGAATCTTCTTTTAAAAGGCGTGGGTAGCACACATCCCAGTGTCTCCTGTAACTATTTAGCTAGATAGCTTAGACAAGGGAGTTGCATTCCCAAATGCTGAGAAAGTCTTATCAAGGGGGTCCGTCTGAGTTCCTCCTTTGCAGCTCAGGTGTCTCTACAACAATTAGAAACAAGCTAGGCTGAGTTACTTTTCATCATATCAACATAATCAGCAAGGTGAATGCAGGCCAATGTGGGGCCTTTGCAGATCCATGCTGTGCGTGTGAGGGCAGAGTCCTCTGCACCAACCCTTAGGCCTATGTATCATGAATTCCTCTGTGTGTGTGTGTGTGTGCGCGCGCGCGCGTGTGGGTGTGTTTGTGTGTGTGTGTGTATGGGTCTGCAGGTATGGGGGGAGGAGGAGGAAGAGGAGAGGTGTGTGGCATATTTAGGAATGTGCACTCCCCACAGACATGTATGCTTGAAAAAGTATCATCTCTTACAAAAGTAGGTGATGTTGTGAAGATTTGGTTTCTCATAGTTACATGTGGCATGCTTGTATAGAGGGCTGTGGCCATGAAGACTGTGCATGTGTGTGTGTGGCTCTTGTGTATTCAGAGGGAGGCTATAAATATGAGAGCTCTACCCATCTCTCATTGTACAGAATTGGGATGTTTCAGGGTCAGCATACTTAAATCTGGTGATAATAAATCAAGTCACAATGGGACTATGTCTGTACGTATAACACGTCTCAAATCCTTAGTGTGTCATTCACTTATGTGTGTGTGTGCACAAGTATAACTTCCTGCATGTTAGTAATAAGGAAAAAGAAGACAAGTATATGAGCATGGGAGACAGAAACTGACAATGAGCCCATCAAGAGCCCTTTAAGAGAACAAGGAAGAAGATCTGGCTCATTAAGTAGCTACCTCATTAGGCCCTGAGTTGCCAGGGAGCTGAGCCAAACCATTTCATTTTCTTGACAATTGATCCAAGCCTCCCCCCAACCTCTATTCCTCCACTTCAGTAATCAGGAGAAAGAAAAATAGAGCAAAATTGCTCCTACCCCAGATGAAATGTACATGTCCTCCATGCTTCTTCCTTTTCTAACAAGTGTCTGTGAATACCTGCCTAGCCTAGGCTCAGCACTGGACAGTCTTTCCTTTGTTTTTCATTATCTTCATTTGATCTACAAAGTATATTGTCCACAGGGGAATCTAGGAAAGAAGAGTTAAATGCAATACTGTGAGCTACTTGAATCTCAATTTCTGACTGTTCCCACAAATAATAGGAGCACAGGACTACAAGTAGACTAGTAAATGGATTATCTTGTACATAGAGGTCTGGGGCCCTAAAGAATCAGGCTTGGCTGAAAACCAGAGTTGCTCACATAATCTTTTTTTTTTCTTTGCCTGTAGTTACACAAACATGATCCCATTTTAATGATCTTTCAGAACGTTGATCCAAATGTTTACTAGCTTGAACAAGTTTCTAGATGAAAAACGCCAACATGGTAGCCAAAAAGAAATGTGTTACTCCTTTTTTTCTAGAGCAAGAAATTATAGCAAATGCAATGTTGGGCCTCTTAACCATTTTTCTGCAATGAACTCCCATGGCATTCTGATGAAAGCTATAGATCCTTCTCAGAACAATGTTTTTAAATGTATAAAATTAATATGCAGGATTATCAAGGAAACCAATTATATTGCAAGTACTCTATTATTTAAAATGTTGTAATGTAGTCATATATAAGCTTCCTTATTAACATGTTAAACGAGTTTTAGCAGCGGGTCTCAAAACTAACGTAATTTCAGAATAGCGATGAGCACAAATGATACTTCAAAATATTGGCACCAGTTGTAATGTTATAAGAAAAATCTGTGATTTCTATTGGTGATAAAGTCACAAGCACTGCTAATACTACTGGGGTTTATTTCTTCCATTTGTAAAGCTAAATTTCAGTTAGAGATTAGTAAAAATACAAATGTACTTTTTTCCCATCCAAGTTCAAAGACCCCCCTAAATTATTCTATCTGCAGATGCCTAAATGGTTAAATGAGAGAGAAAGAGAGAGAGAGAGAGAGAAAGCCAAAACTGAAAATAAGTCTGCAATAGTAATCCCCAAATAAGAGAATATTCTGATCACTGCTTAAAAGTCAAAGGAGGCTGAGGAAGATGAAGACAGTGATTATGTTAGAGGTAGAAAGAAACAACAATGACAAGTATACAATCAAATAACAACAGAGAAAAATCTGCTCCCGCCCTGATTTGGTTCACCAAATATTTGGAAGTCAGACCTCATTCAGCCATAGATATTTACAGTCACCGCAGTAACTGAGCATGGTGATGGGTCAGCATCAACCAGAATGTGTTGAAATACATTTCATTACTGTCCTTTGCTCACAGAAGCCCTTCATTGGTTCCCCTCTATAGGGAGAAGCCTAACCTTTTTAGATTGGTCTCCAAGGATTCTCAGTATATCCCTCCTATAAGAAACCTCTAACCCTCTTAAATAGTTAATTAGTCCCTGCTCTAGATTCCCCCAGCCCTTTCTATCTACTTCTAGTTTAATACTCATTACTGTATTTTAGTTCCCTGCTTCACATATTCATTTCTCCCATTGGACCTCAAAAATAGAAGCTATGCTTTATTTGTCTCACAGTAGGTAATCATCTTGTCTGTGTTGCATGTATATGCTAATGAGTGGAAAGTCTTGTTTCCAATGGATAGCCATTTCAAACAAATGGCTTTGGCCACATTACTAGTTCACTTTGCAATTTGGTTGGGACAAGGGTGAGGGTGGGTTCCTTGGAGTTAGTTATTTACCAGTTGCCAAAATTATAGCCAGTGGAAAGAGTTCAGCTAACTCCAAACTGACCTATAACAAAACTTAAACTTTCACAGTGAGAATTAATGTAATTTAAATGTATTGAAACGAAGTTAATATGTAACATTTGTACCACTGTTGAGCACATTTAAAATCTAATGAAAGGAGTGGGAAATGACCAGAAAGTATTTCATGATGTCTTGAACGTCAAAAATCAATCAGGAAACAAGATCAAATTGAGTTTTTTTTTTTTTTTGCTTTATTTCAGCCCAGTTCTCCAAATTTCCATCCATCCTTCCATCCATCCATCCAACATCCCTTCAAATATACATCCAACATCAGTCCATCTGCTCATCTATAATTGATGCATACACCCAAAATCCCTTTGTCCATCCATGCACTCATCTATTTAGCCAACATAACTAGGAAGTTTAGTCTTCTTGGAATCTTCAAGGCAAATGAACTCTGTAGTTAATCTAGCTCTCAAACTGAGTGCCTTGTGAAAATTCTTGTAGAGAGTGTTGAAATCTGATATTTAACAATTGTTGAGTTGAACTAAGCAGCCCCTCTCTTTAAAAGCTTCCTAGATCTTTTCGGTCCTGCCCTTTCTTCTCACTGCAGATTCCCAATAATTCTCACACATCAATCCTGTCACCTTCTATATAAAGTTTATCCTCAGTGAACACTAGTAAGGATCCGGGGTGGGAGGAGTCTTCCTCCTCAACATAAAGGTAGTATTCTGCTGTAGTCTTTTGATAGATGTGGAGAAATGGCAAGGAGGTTAAGGGAGGATGTGATAAAAGGAACCCCGTCTTAGAACTCACCTCCTCCCCTTAAAGATCCCTGAGGCTTCACAGGCTCCCAATTCCTTAAGGAGGGTACAAGAGAACAAGCAACAGGAGATGGAGAGTAACAGAAATATCTGAAAGCTATACGGGAGGGAGGTTGTTGTCTCACTAAGCCAAGACTCCTAAGCAAGTTTATTGAGATCCCAGGCAGAGAGCAGAGCAGCATGAAATGGCACTGTAACTCAGTCCCTGATTGGCACTGGTGTGTGATTCCTGGAATAAATGAATTAGTGCAGTCCAGTGCAGTCAAATGAAATAAATTGCCCAGAGAGGGTTAGCAGTCTTCCTTTCATCCCCAGGGAAGGGCCTTCACTGTCTGCTCCTTGGGGCATGTCCATTCCATGCTCTTTGATTCCCTTTTCATTTCTTGTTGTGTATATTCTATAGTTTATTTGTGGTTACCATGAGGATTACATATAATATCATAAAGTTATGACAATCTATCTTTGATATCAACTTAAATCACATACGAAATCTCTATACCTTTATAGCTCCACCCACTTCCCATTTTATGTTATTGATGTTACAAATTACATCTTTATGTATTGTGTACCCATTAACATAGGCTTATATTTTTCATGCTTTTGTCTTTTAAATTCTTTAGAAAATACAAAGTGGAGTTATAAACACAAATTACAATGTTTTTATATTTGTCCATGTATTTACATTTACTGGAGAACTTTATAGTTTCATATGGCTTCAAATTGCTGTCTAGCATTCTTTCAATTCAACTTGAAGGACTTTCAGCATTTTTTTTCAGGGTGGGTCTAGTAAGAATGAATGCCCTCAGCTTTTGTTTATCTTGTACATGTCTTAATATCTCCTTTATTTTTGAAGGACAATTTTGCTAGATACAGAATTTTCAGTTGACAGTTTATTTTTCTTTCAGCATTTAACATATATTATACCATTATCTTCTGGACTACAAGGTTTCTGCTGAGAGATCTGCTGACCATCTTATGGGGGAATCCCTTATATATGATATGACAGGTCACTTTTCGCTTTCTGCTTTTAAGAATTTCTGTCATTCTCTTTTGACTGTTTGATTACAATGTGCTTTTATGTGGGTCTTCTAAGGTTTACCATACTTGGAGTTTATTGAGCCTCTTGGATTTGTATATCCATGACTTTCTTCAAATTTGGAAAGTTTTTAGCCATTATTTCTTCAAATAATCTCTCTGTGCCTTTCTCTCTTCTCCTTCTGGGACTCCCATAATGTGCATACTCTTGTGTTTAATGGTATTCCATAAGTTCTTTAAGCTCTGGTCACTTTTATTCATTATTTTCTTTTTGCTCCTCAGTCTCCATAACTTCAAATGATCTGTCTTCAACTTTGCTGATTCCTTCTTCTGCCTGTTTGAATCTGCCTTTGAAATCCTCTAGTAGAGTTTTCAATTTATTTATTTCATATTTCAGCTTCAGAATTTGGTTATTTTTCATAATTTCTATGCCTTTGCTGATATTCTCATTTAGTTTATATGTTTTCTTTTTGTTTTTGTGTTTTTATATTTCTGATGTTTTAGTCTGCTCTTGCTGCCACAACAAAATACCAAAGACTCAGCTTAAACAATATAAATTTATTTTTTTCGCACTTCTGGAGGCTGGAAATCTGAGATCATGTTGCCAGCATTGTTGGGTTCTGATGACAACTGTCTTATTGGCTCGTAGACAACCACCTTCTTGCTATGCCCATACGAGAGAGAGAGAGAGAGAGAGAGAGAGAGAGAGAGAGAGAGAGAGAGAGAGGCATGAGCAAGCTCTGCCTCTTCTTACGAAGGAACTAATCCCACCATGACAATGCTACCCACATGACCTCATATAAACCCAATTACCTTCCAAAAGCCCCATCTCCAAATACCATGGGATTTGGACTTCAAAATATAAATGGTGGAGAGGAGCAAATAAGTCCATAGCACTTATTTCCTTTAGTTTTTTTTGTATTTCCCTTTAGCATATATAAGACAGCGGTTTTAAAGTTTTGTCTAGTGAGTCCAATGTATGTATTTCTTCAGGGATAGTTTCTGGAGATGTATTTTGTTCATTTTAGCAAGCCAGTTTTTCCTGTGTTTTTGTATCTAGTAATCTTTTTTGGGGGTGGAGGGGAATTGAGTATTTAAAAAGGCAGCCACCTCTTCCAGTCTCTGCAGACTAGTGTGGAAGACCTTCATTAATTAGCAGGCCACTGAGCCTTGAGATCAGTCCAGGGTGAAAGCTTTTAAGTTCTTTACAAGTCTTTTTCTGGGCGTATATCCTGTTCGGGTTTCTGCATGTATGATTTTTTTTTTCCTTAAATTTTCTCTAGCTGCTTTTAAATGTCTTAATTTTCCAGGGTTTCACCCTTGCTTCTTCTTGGGGCTTTAGATATTCTATTGCATTTCTTTGCTCATAAACTTTTGCTCCCAGGTATCCACAGTACTCCTGCAATTTTCACATGCTGCAGCACCTGCCACTACCTCCATGGCTTTCGCCTTGAGTTCCAAACTATACTTCCATTCCCCATCTAAGCTCTGAGTGAAGTGAGACAGAAACCAGTTCCTTGGAGCCCACAGACAGGCCAGAACATTACAAACAAGTTCCACTCTGCTCCTTCTGTCCCAAGGGAGGGAACTGGGGATTGGTCCAATTCCTCCCAAGTATGCTGCACCACACTGGGGAGTGGGTGAGGCAAGAGTGAGTAAAATGCCACAAAATATCCTTCCATTTTGAATATAGTTTTTCCTTGATTGGGCATTTGCTTGGTTGCTATTGAGCTTTGACTGGTTTTCAGAGCTCCAATATTTAAATCAGTCCTTAGTTGTTTATTTGATGTTTCCACGAGGGCCTGGAGCTTCCTAGTCCACTATCTTTCTAAAAGCACCTACTTGCACTTATCATTAATTATTGAATCTACAGTGCATGGCACATAGCAAGTGCTTAACAAATGTTTACTGGATTGAATTTTAATCTACTTGCATTATTCATTATTGCTTCAGGTATATTAAACTTGAGTCCTCACCTAGATTGTAAATTCCCTAGAGTAAGGAACCATTCATAACTTCTGCCATGTTTACACAAAGTGGGTGCTCAACATTTTCTTACTTTGCTCAAAGTAGATGTTTAATAAATATTTATCGATTTTATAAAATTGAATTGGCTTTTAGCCCTTATTCTTGCCTTGCCTTTACCCAGAGTGAATATCAGACTTTGATCTGATAGATAGTACATAAAATGAATGGACTGGAACTATATATTTATCTCAGTTCACTCCTAGGAGGTAAAAATAAATCTAGGTCTAGTCACTATTCTTCCCCATGCCAAACTCATAATCATTTCCAGCCAAAATCAGGAACTACTATCCTTGTTGAATTTTTACTATTTATCATTGTTAAGTGCCAAAGGAAACTCCAGTTTTAGAATAAAAGGAACAGGTCAGAAACTCCTATTTACCTCCAAAAGTCCCTGGGGCAGATGCTTTAATGATTGTCTCATCTTCCTTCCTTCCTTCTTCCTTCCTTCCTTCCTTCCTTCCTTCCTTCCTTCCTTCCTTCCTTCCTTCCTTCTTCTTCCTCCCTCCCTCCTCCCTCCTCCTCCTCCCTTCCTTCCTTCCTTCCTTCCTCTTTCCCTCCCTACCTTCTACCACAACTGTATATAGAACAACCACTATTGGACAAGAACTGACGATATACACATGAGATGAGTAAGGCATGGACCTTGCCACAAAAGAATTCATTGAAGAGTAATCATATTTGTGATTCCCCACTCTATCTGGAATAATGGTTACACTTTAAAAGAGTTCAAACAGCTAATTATCTCCCTGGTAACAAAACCAGTTTAGATCTTGTGACCTCCTCCTTTGCACTCTTTGTAAGCACACATGCATGCATACACACACACTCACACATACACACAGACACACATATACTTTTAAGTAGGCAAACTATCAAAATTTCTCTTTTCGCTTTTTCATGTCTCCATTCAGTTATCCTGGCACTGCTTCTCCCTGCCCCAGGCAACTAGTGTAGTCTTAATAATACCAGCTAACGTTTATAGAGAGTTTACGCTATGTCTGGCACAATGCCCCCATGTGTTGCCACAGATGCTCCTCTTCCTGACAGAGCCCTATGTGCTGCTTTCACCCCTCCAACACAATTCTGTCTCATAGCCCAGTTCCAAATCCTCTTAAGCTCCCAGTTAACTGGAAAAGAATCATGCTAAAGTACTCATGGCTGATAAATTTGATTATTGAGCACAGGCTCAGTGATAATTGAGCATTGCTGATAGGGGTTTTGGGGGAACCACTTCTCAGGACATTTCCTTCCCCACGTGATGGAGCAACCTGTTTTACCTTCCACTGCTTGTGTACTAGTTTCGTTATCGTTCTCTGTACATAACTCCCTACTTTTAGATCTCTCAACAATTCTACCCTCAGTAGATACCCCACTGCCTCTTCCTTAGATCAGACCTTTATCACCTCATGCCTGGGCTATCCTAATAACAGCTAATATTTATAATTGGTGACTAAGTGTAAAATACTGTGCTATATATAGATATCTCAATGTAATAAAATAGCCCAATGTAATAAAATAGCTAGGAGCTTGACACAATGTCATTCTTCACATAACCATTTTACCGATGAGGGACTTGAGGCATGGTAACTAGAGTCACATGGCTAACAAGTAGCAGAGCCAGGACACAAACTCGGGGAACTTTGGACCTCATACAATCACACCATAAGGCTTCTCTAGCTAGATGGAGTACATAAAAACAGAGTCTATAGAACTCTCTTTGTTGAGCAGCTTCTGTCTCCATTTGTTTTTTTATTTGGAAGATAAAGTCATTACAGCCCCAGAAAAAAAACTCCCTATGAAACAAGGAGGTGAGGGTTTCCTGAAGTAAACTGGACTACAACTGGCTTTTGAAGGGTAAATGCAACTCAGACAGGAAGAGAGAACAGCAGTCGTCATTTCAGTCTCAGGGATGTGACATGTGCAAGGGTAAATAGTGGGGAATGGCCCAGTTGTGTGGGGAAGACAGAGCAGACCAAGCTGTTAGAGCAAAGGATTCCTTTCCCCAAAGGAGAGTCGGAAATCCAATAGGCAAAGTATGTTAGGGTCAGGTTAGTGCAATCTTGAATGCCAAGCTAAGGGGTTGGGACCTCATCATGAGTAGGCCAGTGGTCTTCACACTGTGTTTCCTGAGGCCTTCGAAAGAAGGGAGGCTCTTGGTCCTCTCTCCCTGCTTCAACTAAAGCATACCTACACTTTTTAGAGCATGTATACTTTTATCTGCTTTTCACTTTGGGTTTTAACTACCTAGTATTTTGCTTTAAAAAAAGTATCTCCCTGCTAATTGGGAAAGAAAAAAAATGGACTTTAATAACTACTACTCTAAGCAATGGAAAACAAGCTATGGTTTTTGACCAGGAGTATGATATGACCAGAATGGTATTTCAGAAATATAATTCTGACAATAGAATGTAGGGTGGACTAGAGGAGACGATCTAAGTAGGGAGGTCTACTTGGACCTTGTTGTAACTGTTTAAGCTGACAAAGTCAGTGGCAGCAGAAATAGTCTAGAAAAAGGACAGGTGTTCAAAACATTCCCAAGGATGTACTTAGAGCATGGTCAATACACCATGATAATTGACAGGATGTGAAGGTCAGTAAGGAGTTAAGGGGTTACATCTCTAAGAAGGGCATTTCAGATGATAAGGAAAATATTTGGAGTCAGACAGCCCATTCTAGTGTGCCTCAAACCATTGCATGTTGGGTAAGCAGCACTTCTGACTCCTTAGAAGATAAAAGTGGCCTCTCTTTGTTATTCTGGAAGGAAAAACAAACTGACACATTCATCTGTAAGCATGATTTGGGCAAAATAAGGACCTATTTTTCAGGACTACTCAGAGACCAGTTACCAGATATTCCTGTCTGACAATAAGAAATTCCCTTGGGGGTCCTAAGGAAAAATGGTGAGAAACAAGCTTAGAGTAGAGCAATATCCTTATAAACCTGTAGCGTCTGCACACAGCAATAACTATTTTAGATTGGGCTTCAATAAATTGAGATTTGGAACTACAGGGCAGAAACCAATGGTCTCCAGAGCACCTAACACATTACTGGTGCTTAATCAGCATTAAATCAGCCATGGAAAGAAGCATGGATCTGTAAGCCTGGAGTAAAAGAGAAATTGAGTTAAGCCAAATGAAACTCAAGCAGAGGCCTAACAAGAAATGGAATTAAGATCTCATGTTACACCCCTCTTCCCTAAGTAGAATGAACACTGGTTGTGGAATCCCAAGTTCAAGGCTTAATCCTGTTGCCAATTATGTATGTGACTTTGGAAAAGTCATTTACCTCTCCCGGACTAATTTACTCTCTTGTCAAATGAGGAGAGTGATTTCCATTATACAAGACTCCTGGAAGGGCGGAATTAGATTGTAAACGTGCTTTGAAAAGCATAAAGTAGAATATACATGGCAAAGTCTTTTGATACAGATCATACATGCCTGGAAAATTGTGTGACCAGAATTTTTATAAATCAAGCCACATATTAACATCTTAATATTTTGTTATACAAGTTTGAAAGAACTTTACAATGAACACCCATGTCCCCACCATATCCTTGATATTTAAAGGCACTATTCAGTAATACTTTTGCAAAAGAAATCAGTAAAGCAGATTGATATTCCTCATTTTCTGTAATTTGTGCTTATCTTCCTATTTCAGCCTCTCTAGTCCCTTTTATGTTTTGCAAAGGAATCTTTATCTGAGGGGGAACCCACAACATGTTTGCTGCCAACAAAATTTATTTTCTCAGTGCTTCTCAAGGTTGGGCCAAGGGTGACTGTGTCTAGAAAGGGCAGGAGAATAATTGTACTTGATCAGTGAAGGAAGACATCAAGAAAATTTGGTCCAGTTTTATAAATTATATGCTGCCTCTTTCTGGAGATCATATTCTTGGATGTCTACTCTTTATAAAAGTCCTTTTCAATTCATACCCTTTGCATTGGGGCAATACATTAATTATTGAAAAGGCAAATAAAATATGCTTAATGAATGAAAATTAAAGTTTTGGATAATAAAAGGAGAGAATCAGAATGCTGTTTATGAATACTAGCCAAGCAATCTTGCCATAGGTAAATTAAAAACCTTTGATCCAACAATCTTCACACAAACATTGGTAAATATACCCAGATGAATGAGGCCGATGCCCTTTTTCAGGGGAATGACCACAAAGTCCTACACAAATTGATGTTCATCAATAGATAAATGGCTGAATAAATTTGGGTATACTCATGTTATACAGCCATTTGAAGGAATGAGCCACATCTGTAACTACTGGTGTGCTGGGAGGTCTGTGATGTACTCATTTTGTATGTGTATATGATGTACGCTGAAGTGCAAAAGCCAAGCTTCAGGGTAATGTATATATCACGATCCCATTCTAGTACAAAGAGCAAAATACCCTAAAGATGTGCTCCATGCCTGTACATATTTGCATGGGCATGGGGAGTTTGGGGGAGGATGCAGACCCAGGCTCTTACTATTGCTTACTCTGTGGAGAAGGAAAGGATAGAGAAACGCACTGCTTATTTTTCTTTGTATGTCTGTGCGTTATTTCACTGATGGCACTGAACATGTGCAACATTTATAATTTCTGAAGACGTTTACTAATTCTGCAAAATAATTTTACATGGGACTTAGAAGATGGTTCCCCTCCATCGTTTCTCTGGCTTTCTGCTCCCCTGTCCTTCACGTATACATTAAGGGATAAGATATTTCTTGCTCGGAGATGTTTGCCTGCTTTGCTGCTAAGTCATTTGCACGCCATAGGGGTGAAGGTTGAAGGGTGAAAGGTGAACGGATGGGGAACAGGTAGGCCTTTAGCTATGCATCATCTCTTTGCTTCTTTCCAACATTTCTGGGAAACATTAAGGACCTACATGAAAAGTCAGACACAGCCGTGTGCATATACTGCTCCTATGTGAACAAGAGGCTTCTGCATTTCAAAATCAAACCTTCATTTCAAGCAATCCGGAAATTGGCAAGCCCTGGGTCCCAGGTGTCCCAACTGCCAAAACTGCATGCCCTCTGCTGCTGCCTCCTCCCTATTTGTATTTTGACCTCTCCCAAATAATAACAAACCAAATCACTAAAATAGTCACCAATTTTTGAGAACCAACTATGAGGCAGGCCCTGGCATTCTGCAAGGTATTTTCAGACATATCTCAATTTAATCTGCACCGCAACTTCTGTGATAGGTAGGTTGTGATTTTGCAAAAATAGAATAGGCTGGAGAGATTTTAGAAGGCTTTCACTAGGTTTGTTAAATACCTTGATGAACCAAAGGCTGAGGATTTCCCCAGTGGTATTCCAAGTACTCTTAATGAAAAATGCAGATATGGAGTTCAGAGAAGTTGACTAGAGTTTAAAAGTTCACACAGCCATGAAGAGTAGAAATGGTAATGGCTTGTCCAAGACTTAATTGAGCCAGAGAAACGTGCAGCTTCCCTGGGTTGTTACACAGTACGCAAAAAAGATTTAGTTCCTCAATGTGTAACACAATCTCAGAAAGCCATTATTCATGATATCAACTGCTGACATTGGCATAGCTCTTTACACTTTGCAAAAAATTTCTTTGGATGGTTTTATACATTTTTTTAATTTTTCAATTAAAGTTGACATTCGATATTATTTTATATTAGTTTCAGGTGTACAGCATAGTTGGTAGACATTTACATAATTTATGAAGTGATCTTGCCAATTAGTCTAGTACCCATTTGGCACTATACATAGTTATTACAATATTATTGACTAGATTCCTTATTCTGTTTTACATCCCCATGACTATTTTGTAACACCCAATTTGTACTTCTTAATCCCTTCACCTTTTTGACTCAGGCCCCAACCTCCCCTCCTATCTGGCAATCACCAGTTTGTTCTCTGTAACTATGAGTAGGTGTTCATTTTGTTTGTTCATTTATATTGTTCTTTAGATTCCACATATACAATGTTTGTCTTTCCCTGTCTGACTTATATCACTTAGTATAATACTGTCTAGGTCCATCTACGATGTTGCAAATGGTAAGATTCCATGGCTTGTGGATGCGTAATACTCCATTGTATATATGTACCACAATTTCTTTATCCAGTCATCTATTGATGATCAATTAGGTTGCTTCCATATCTTGGCTATTGTAAATAGTGCTGCAGTGAACATAGGTCATATATCTTTTCAAATTTGTGTTTTGGTTTTCTTCAGATGAATACCCAGAAGTAGAATTAATGGGTCATAAGGTAATTCTATTTTTAACTTTTTGAGGAACCTCCAAACAAATTTCCGTAGTGGCTATACTAATTTGCAATTCCACCAATAGTGCACAAGGGTTCTCTTTCTCCACATCCTCATTAACACTTGTTTTTTTTTTATTTAATAATAACAATGGCTATTATTGATGATAACCAATCTGACAAGTGTGAGGTGATATCTCACTGTGGTTTTAATTTGCATTTCTATGATGATTAGTGATGTTGATCATCTTTTCATGTCTATTGGAGAAATGCCTATTCAGATCCTTTTCCCATTTTTTAATTGAATTGTTTTTTTTTATTCTTAAGTTGTATGAGTTCTTTATAAATTTTGGATATTAAATCCTTATCAGATGCATCTTTGGTGAATATCTTCTCCCATTCAGTAGGTTGCCTTTTGTTTACTTTTTCTTTTATTTCCCTTGCCTGAGATGTGTCAGAAAAAAATATTATGCAATGCCAGAGAGTTTGCCACCTATATTATCTTCTAGGAGTTTTATGGTTTCAGGTCTTACATTTAAGTGTTTAATTTGTTTTGAATTTATTCTTGTATATGGCGTAAAAAAAGTGGTCCAGTTTCATTTTTTTTTTAAATATATCTGTCCTGTTTTCTCAACACTGTTTGTCGAATAGACTGTCTTTACCCATTGTTTATTCTTGTCCCCTTCATCATAGATTAAATGACCATATAGGTGTGAGTTTTCTTTTGGGCTCTCTATTCTGTTCCAGTGATCTATTTTTATGCCGGTACCATGCTGTATTGTTTAATATAACCTTGTAGTAGAATTTGATATCAGCTAGCATAATACTTCCAACTTTGTTCTTCATTCTCAGGATTGTTGTTGTAATTTGGGGTCTCTAATGGTTCCACATAAATTTTAGGATTATTTTTTCTAGTTCTATGAAAAAATGCCATCGGTATTTTGATAGGGACTGCATTAAATCTACAGATTGCTTTGGGTTGTATGGACATTCTAATGATGTTAATCCTGCCTATCCATGAGCATGATTTGTTTCTATTTATTTGTATCTTCTTCAAAATTTTTCTTCAGTGACGTACAATTTTCCAAGTACAGGTCTTTTACCAACTTGGTTAAATTTATTCTTACTTATTTTATTGCTTTTGATGCAATTGTAAATGGGATTGTTTTCTTAATTTCGCTTTCTTATAGTTCAGTATCGATGTCTAGAAATGTAATTGATTGCTGAATGTTAATTTTATATCCTGCTACTTATTCATTTATCAGTTTCAGTGCTGACATTTTTTTTGGTGAAATATTTAGGGTTCTCTCTAGATAGTATCATGTCATCTGCAAATAATGACAGTTTTACTTCTTCCTTTCCAATTTGGATGCTTTTTACTTCTTTTTCTTGTCTGATTGCTATGGCTTGGACTTCCGATACTATGTCAAATAGAAGTGGTAAAAGAGGACATCCTTGTCTTATTCCTGATCTTAAGGAAAATGCTTTTATCTTTTCCCTGTTGAGTATGTTACATATGGCCTTTATTATGTTGATGTATGTTCCCTCTATTCCCGTTTTGTTGAGAGTTTTTAACATAAATAAGTGCTGGATTTTGCCAAACATTTTTTTCTGCATCTATTTATATCTTGATATGATTTTTATTCAATTTGTTAATGTGATGTATCACATTAATAGATTTGCAGATATTGAACCAAGCTGGCATCCCAGGAATAAATCAGACTTGATCACAGCATGTGATCTTTTTAAGTACTGCTGAATTCGGTTTGCTAATATTTTGTTGAGGACATCTATATCTATGTTCATCAGGGATATCAGCCTATAATTTTCTTTTTCTTTAATGTCTTTGTCTGATTTGGGAATCAGATAATAATGGCCTAGTAAAATGAGCTTGGGAGCCTTTCCCCCTCTTGAAGTTTTGGAATAGTTTGAGAAGTGTTCATTTTTCTTTGAATGCTTGGTAAAATTCACCTGTAAAGCCATCCAGTCCAGGACTTTTGTTTTTAGGGAGTTTTTTTATTATCAATCAATTTCATTAATAATAATCGATCAGTTCAGATTTTCAATTTCTTCCTTACTCGGTCTTGGAAGATTGCATGTTTCTTGGAAATTATCTATTTCTTTTAGATTGTCCAATTTGTTGGTGTATAATTGTTTGTAGTATTGATTATTATAATCCTTTGCATTTGTGTGGTGTCACTGTCACTTCTCTTTCATATCTGATTTTACTTATTTGGGTCCTCTCTCTTTCGTTCTTGAAGAGTCTGGTTAAAGGTTTACCAATTTCGTTTATCTTTTCAGAGAAGCAGGTCTTGGTTTCATTGATCTTTTCTACTGTTTTATTAGACTCTATTTTGTTTATTTCTGCTCTGATTTGTATTATATCTTTTCTTCTACTTGCTTTGGGTTTGCTTGCTGTTCTTTTTCTAGTTCCTTTAGGTATGAGGTCAGATTGTTTGAGCCTTTTCTTATTTCTTAAGGTAGGCCTGTATAGCTATGAATTTCCCTCTTAGGACTTCTTTTCCTGTGTCCCATAGATTTGGGGTTGTCGTGTTTTTGTTTTCTTCCTTGATCTCATTATTAACTCATTCATTGTTTATTAGCATGCTATTTAGCTTTCTTTGTCTGTTTTTCAGTTGTTTTCTCATAATCGATTTCTAGTTTCATACCTTTGTGGTTGGAGAAGACACTTGATATGACGTCAATCTTCTTAAATTTACTGAGACTTGTCTTGTGGCCTGACATGTGGTCTATCTTGGAATATGTTCCACGTGCACTTAAAAAGAATGTATATTCTGCTGCTGCTTTAGGTTGAAAAGCTCTAAAAATATTAACTAAATCTATCTGGTTAAATGTGTCATTTAAGTCTACTGTTTCTTGTTGATTTTCTGTCTGGAAGATCTGTCCATTGGTGTCAATGGGGTGTTAAAGTCCCCTACTATGACTGTATTACTGTTTATCTCTCCTTTTATTTTGGTCAATATTTGCTTTATGTATGTAGGTGCTCCTATGTTGGGTGCAAAAATGTTTACTAGGGTTATGTCTTCTTGTTGGATTGATTCCTTTATCATTCTGTAATGTCTTTCTATGTCTCTTATTATAACTTTGTTTTAAAGTCTATTTTCCCACAGCTTTATTTCATGTCCATTTGCATGAAATATCTTTTCCAATCCCTTTACTTTCAGTCTGTGTGTCTTTAGATCTCAAGTGGGTCTCTTGTAAGCAGCATATGCATGGGTCTTATTTTCTTATCCATTCAGCTACCCTATATCATTCATTTACATTTAAAGTTATTATCGATAGGTACATAGTTATTACCATTTTATTATTCATATTTATGGCATTATTTTTTCTTCCCCTTCTTTTTAAAGAAGTCCCTTCCAAATTTCTTGTAATACTGGCCTGGTGGTGGTAAATTCCTGTAGTGTTTTCCTGTCTGGGAAGTTCTTTATCTCATCTTCCATTTTACTCAATAGCCTGGCCGGGTAGAGTAGTCTTGGTTGTAGGTCTTTGCTTTTCATGACTTTGAATATTTCATGCCAATTCCTTTCAGCCTGCAAAGATTCTGTTGAGAAATAAGCTGACATTCTTATGGGACTACCCTTATATATAAAACCAGCTGCCTTTCTTTTGCTGTTTAAGATTCTCTCTTTGGTATTTTAATGATGATGTGTCTTGTTGTAGATCCATTTTGGTTCATCTTGTCTGGGACTCTCTGTGCTTCCTGGGCTTGTATGTCTATTTACTTCATCAAATTATGAAAGTTTTCAGTAATTATTTCCTCAAATAGGTTCTCAATCCCTTGCTTTCTCTCTTTTTCTGGTATGCCTATGATGCAAATGTTGTTATACTTGATGTTATCCCAGAGGTTTCTCAAACTATCCTTGTATTTTTATTTTTTTCTTTTTGCTGTTTGTTTTGATCAGGTGTTTTCTGCTACCTTATCTTCCAAATCACTGATTCGATCCTCTGATTCATCCCATATAATGTTGATTCCTACTAGTGTATTCTACATGTCAGTTATTATATTCTTCATTTCTGACCAGTTCTTTTTTTATCGTTTCTATGTCCTTTTTTATGTTTACTATCTCTTTGATGAAGTTCTCACTGAGTTAATTGAACATCCTTATAACCAGTGTTTTGAACTCTGTATCAAGTAGGTTGCTTGCTTCCATTTCATTTTGTTATTTTTCTGGAGTTTTCTCCTGCTCTTCTATTTGGGACATGTTTCTTTGTTTTCTAATTTTGGCTGACTCTCTGTGTTCATTTCTAAGTATTAGAAAGATGTGGTATGTCTCATCGTCTTAGCCTGGTGGTCTTAATGTAGTAGATGTTCTGTATAGCACAGTGGTGCATTCTCCCTGATCACCTGCGCTGGGTGCTCCAGGAGTGACACTTATGTTGTTGTGTGTGCTCTCCTGTTGTAGTTGAGCCTTCATTGTTGTTGGCATGTCCATGAGTGGGATTGACTCTCAGGCTAGTTAGTTGTATTTGCCACACCCACAATGTATGAGTTGCTGTGTGTGGGCTGACCCTATGGAATGAGGTTTGCCCCAGTGGATTCTTGTGCCTGTTGATTCCACTCTTTGGGTTTGCCACTTAGGTGGTGCTCTGTTGAAGTCTAATGGCAGCCTCCAGATGTCTTGGTTCTGGAGCCTCTTGGGAGAAGCTGCCATGTTGGCCAATGTCAGCCACTGACTGAAACCAACCCTGGGCTACCTGGTTGGAACTACAAAGCTATCCATGTTTGGTCGTTGCCTGAGCTGGACCTGGAGTTATGTGGGAGAGGCCACGCAGTGAACCAAAGCCAAATGCTACCAGTACTGTGCCTGGGGCAGCTAAGTAAAAGGCCCAGGGCACCCCCAGACCTGAGGCTGCATGCCAGCTGCCCATAAGGTTCAGCAGCTGAATGGGCCTCGGGAGTATGTGAGTTGGATGAGGCAGGGTCTCAGGAAGTCACCAGAGTGAGGCAAGTGGTATTACTCCAGTTGGTGCAGATTCAGATTCGTTGTCAGTGCTGAGCCTGCGGCCATTCACAAAAGTCCCAGCTCACACTGAGGCCAGCCACTGCCCACCTCAGGCCCACAGACTACCAAGATTTGTTCAAGAAATACTGAAGCTAGGGCCAGGGCTGGTTCCTCACCACGAAATGTCTCCCAAGATGTGAGAGCCTACTGATTGCTGCTGAAGAAATCTGCTGAGAGCATGGGGTGGGGCTGGTTGCCCAGTAACCACCCAAAATTGCCACCAAGCAATTTTGAAGTTGGGTGGGATAGAGAGAGTAGATCTTATCAGGGCAATGCAGATTCAGTTTTGGCCACGTGAGGAGGGTTCAACACAGGCAAGATGGCACTCACCCGCAGGCTGCACCAGAGGAAGGTTCAACAAAGGGACAATGGCAGCTGTCCCTCTAGCCCTCACCCCTAAGCCACAAAACTCAGTCTGTCCCTGCAGGTCTCTGGCACCTCCCAAACCACTATCCCCAACCCCACCAGAGCCCAGGGTGAGTGCCTTTGAGTGATCAAGTTTGGGGGCAGGCCCTTCAAGGAAAAGTCCGGATTTCTAGCTGCCTTCCACCCCACCCAGACTACCAGAATCCCCACTGATCCTCATAACCAGATCCTATGAGGACCCCTCCCCTCCCGGCACTGGAACCCCAGGCTGGAGAGCCCTGGTGTGGGCTGCAACCCCTGTCCCCTCTTGCAGCCGGGGGGGGTGCCTCAGAACCCAGACATCCCTCCCCTCACTCAGCTACCACCCATGGCCACAGGACCAGCCTGCCCCATATCTCTGCCCCTTCCAACCAGTCCCAATGGGTCTCCTCTCTACATCTCCAGCTATAAGAGTTCTGTTCAGCCAGCCCTCAGATCGTTCTCTAGGTTGACTGCCTCAAAATCTAGCCTCACCCTTAATGTGGTCATGGGAGGAAGCATGCACAGCATCCACTCACCCCACCATCCTGACAGGAACTCTGGTTTTATATGTTATAGTCATACATCAGAGAGAGAGAAGACTAGTAAATTATCCCAATTATATAGATGAAGAAACATCTATATAAAACATCTATATTCAGAGGAGTTAGGTAACTTGTCCACAAAGCTAGGAAGTTCATGAGCCAAGACTAAAATCCAGGTAGTAAATGAAGGAAGCTACTGTATGTGGGTGTCACAATTTTTTCCTGTTTGATCAACTAATTAACACCTATGCTGGGATTATGGAAACACAGTATTACTTACTGGCATGAAGCATGGGTTTTGTTACTTACTCACTACCTGGCCTTGGACAAGTCACTGATCAGTTCTATGCCTCAGTTTCTTAATCTATAAAAAGTAAATAATAATAATAATGCCTACCTCTCAGAGACATTATAAGAACTCTTCTATGTGATAACTCATGTAGAGCATTTAGTATAGTGCTTCGCACGCAGGAAGAACCCAGTATCCAATAAACTATTATTCTTATATTTTAAAATACTCAAGAAATGGCTCTTGCTCACAAGTACAAATACAAAGTAGATGTTTATGAGGCTGTGGAGCCTGCCAAGGTTATTTTGTAATAGATGCTTTGATAAGGAGCAAATTTATTCATAATCATGAGGAGCCCAAAGATGGAAGACGTGATACCAAAGGAGGATGCAACTCTAAAAGGCCATAATTGGTAACAATCCCTTTCACAATGCATGTTGCCCTTGGGGCCACTAGAAAGCTAGGCAATGTTGGGCAGCCGACACCGTGCTGTGACTGCTTTCAGCCATGGCAAGAAGTGGATTTGCCATTGCCACACTTGGGGCCCAGCATCTTTCCAGTGAGTCAATATCCTCATACTCCCTAAACATATATCAGTCAGATACACTTATCTCTATTGCCCCAAAAAGCAGGAGTGTAGAGAGGGATGGAGCAATTGGAAAATGGGGAGGAAAAAAAATGGGGATGAGGATAGGTCTAGAACAGTGACAGGAGGGATGACAGAAGTTAATGATATCTGCCTTCCTCTGGATACGGCCAGCTTAAAGGGGTAGTCAGTTCTAAAGAATGCAGGGAGTAGTGATAGCATAACATTATGATCATGCTAAATGCCACTGATTTTTTTACTTTAAATTGGTTTAATTTTATGTTATATGAATTTTACCTTAACATAATAAAGAACTCAAGGGGTTATAGTAGCATGGTATGGTCCCAGAGATAATTTTATGTAGACACTGCCCTGGCCTGGGGTTCAAAGAGCCCCTCATGGGCAATAAATTTCTGTTTGTATCTCTCCTGTTACCTGTCTTCTCAGTGCTGCTCACTCATGCA